>NW_027180522.1:0-102110 GCF_040956055.1 Brachionichthys hirsutus | reverse complement strand
ACATGACAGGCAGAGGAACCTGCTGTCGTTCAAATGCTGTGGATTAGTTATCATCGGTCCTGTCATCAAAGACGATTCGTTTGAAAAAGAAAATGTGACAAAGAGTTGCTGGTTGAAAACTTCACAGTGCATCAACCTTTCTTAATGCTGCTTAAGGGAAAGTATAGCCTCCTCAAAAATGCTTTCAAAGAGCTGACCTGGGACTTTTTGGCTCACATCCAGACGTACCTTAGGCAGTGGGGGGGGATCTCAAGAGACTTATAGTGCTGGCAGTGTTTATAACCCCCCCATTAATTTTGTGAAAGCCACACATTCAAGATTCCTTCACTGTTTCCTGAATGCACTGCGGTTCTTTCTGCAAAGATACAATTTGAAATGCATAAGGCTGTCTGTGAAATGAATAAATAGATTAAGGGCATGATCACAAACGATCAAATGATCAAACTGCTACAAATAAAGATAAAAAGAATGCAATGCAATGTGGGAAAAACAGCAACTTTAACTTGGGACATTTTCCCCACCACAAATGTCATCTTTAATGAGTATGGTTATTGTCTGGGCCGTCACTCTACAAACTAAACTCATTACGACTGAACAATCTCCATAAAGCCTGACTGAGACAAGAGAAAGGAAAGAGGAAATCATGTGAACGTGGACACAACGTCCACGTCTCAAATGCAGCACAGCGGTGTTTTATATCATAAGAAATCCCACATGCGAAGCTTTCTGAAACCAATGACACGTCTTTATTGGCTGAGCTTGTACAGCAGTCGACATCTTTATCCCTACATGCAAAGTTTGGCATGTTATTTCAATTACAATAAAAATCCCGTATCTGCCTTTTGCCCTCGTCTCGATCACAGAGTTGACCATTCCTGTTTCTCCTCTGGCGCTGCCACAGCAGTTCACGCACCCAAAGCCAGGGTGCAGAATTTAACTGCACACAAGTGACATCTGTACTGTGATCAGATGCTACATCGCTGCAGGAGTACAACGAAGGTGTTGAAAGACGTGTGGGTGGTGTTTATTTATATAACCCGCATAATCAATTTCTTATTGACACTATAGTTATCCCTCCCAAAAAATCTGGAGATTCTGCAGGCAGGAAGGTTTAAGTCCCAATTTACTGACTATCCTCTCCTCTCTTATTAAAATGTGTGTCTCCACTTGTGATTGCTGTCAAGAAAAAAGTGTCAGACCTCTGGATACTCTCCTGCACGAGGAGAGAAAGGGAAAAAGAAGAGAGTAAAAAAGCGATGGGAGAGAGGAGAGCAGATGCATGGAGCTTGTGGAAAAAGAGCAAAGTTCATGCTGAGATTCTGGGGTTTCTTGTGCTGCCTTTCCTGTCCATGGACAGGATGAGAAGGCCGAAAGCAAATAAACGAGGAAGAGAATAATTCTACATTTTCATATTTCATTCCTCCATTCCACCACTTCATTTGTCCACCTACAAGGATGGTAGCTCTCCTTTCCTGTCTCCATCCTCTCTCTCTCTCTGTCTTTCTAGGAGCATCTCTTGTTTGGTCATGCACCCAAACGAGTGCAACATCCTGCTCTCTATTTACAGTGCATGTGGGATGAAATGTGTGCTGGTGTCAGCTGTGGACTTTTGCAGCTCTGTGCACATATGCACAGTTAGATTTCATTCAGGATGGTGTTGCATGTCCATCATTGAATGCATTTTAAGGTACCGATCCATGCTGCACTGTGTAGAGTATACGGCTGACCTTTAATGTAACCATATGTTAACCGTTTACTGACAGACAGCAATGTTAAAGCACCGCCTGCATAGGAATCGGCGAGTCGATTCGTCGGAGAATTCGTGAATCAATCGGCTTATTTAATTTCTCCTTGCAAAGGGCAGACAGAGGAAGTTATGAAAGACAGGCGTGCAGATTATGAGGCCTTTACTTTCTGAATTTAACATGTCATACATTCCTTGTAAAAGCTGCGTTGGCTTCAGAGTGGTTTATTTAAGACACACTGGGACCGAGCAGCACGCTATACATTGTGTCTAAACCAGGATATCAAGGTGATAGATGTTATTGCAATGCACCTGCTCTTATTTCTGTTTCCGTCTGTCAGCCTGTGCCTACTTTCACCGTAATCTATACCTGTAATTCACTCAAACAACAAGACAAAGTCCTTTACCCATATTCCTCATGACGGTTTGCCTTTTAACGTGACAGTTTCCACTTGCTCTGCCTTATGGAGTAAACAGTTGTGCTGTTTGGTGATTCATATATACTGTAGACATTGAAATGTTCACTTTAGGTGTTGTTTTGTGGAATATTGCACATCCGGAACTCCTTGTAATACAACTCATGTGGTTAAATCATCGTTTATGATGAGGTCACCCATGAATGAGCTCTGATAAGGTCGCCGAGTATCAATGCCCTACGCAATGACATTTAATAAGACCCGTTGGAAAAGCTACGTCCAGACAAACTCTCACCTCTGTCTTCATTAACCATCCTCTGGGCAGCATTAAGAGAACCAGACACTGGGACATATTTTGGTGTTATATTTTAATGCTACAACAACAACTACTGGTAGTTCAACAACAAACAAACAAAAAATCCAACAGATTATTCACAGCATGTGAGTTGGCTCAGTTCAATATACTGTGACACATTCTTATATTTCAACACTCCTTTTCTTCCCCCAGTCTTCCGTCTTCATTCTCTCCCTACTCATCTCCTCTTCTTCCTCTTCTCTTGCCTCCTCCCAATTCTTTCATCATCCCCTCCTGCTTCTTCAGATGCTTTTCTTGTCCTCTCTGGAATGAAAGAGGATATAAAAAACGAAGCACCGTCATACATGTTCTGTCAAGTAGCTTACAAGGTCTGCAATTGTGCGTGTATGCGTGCGTGCGCGCTGCACAAGTGGGGCTGACTGTGAATTGTATTTGTGCCAGTTGTTTGTGCGCCTCTCTGTGTGCAGCAGGAAATTCAAAAACTAGGCCATATCGACCACCCAGGGGTTTGAAAGCTCAGGGGGTACCAAAGCAACATGGTTTAAATAAGGAAAAAAGCATTTCAAGCGGCCTACTGGTGGAAAAAGACAACGCATATTCACATTCCCTCTCTTTTGCCATCTCTCTCTCTCTCTCTCTGACTGACACACACACACACACACACACACACACACACACACACCTCCCATCTGGTGAATGTTGTGTTCAAAGAGAAACATTAGACACTTCATCATACATATATCCAAATAAATCCTACCCAGCTGGATAATCATCCATATTTTCAGAAGACATTCCTCCTCAAGCTTGCGCTGGAGGTCAGCATTTTTCTGATAGATTAGGGCTTCCTCTGCCGACTGTCCCAGAGTGATGAGCTGCAGACCTTGTAACTATTGATCCATTTTAGAGTATAATGGATATGTATGGGATCAGGTCTGATTGGCTTTAAACGTTATTTCTGAGACAGCGATTTAACTCTACCCCTTTGGCCACATCAGTGGTGGGTAGGTTAAGGCGTTGTGTCTTGTTGTGTGTGTGTGTGTGCGTGTGTGTGTGCTGTGTTTGACATGTGTTCTAATGAGAGCAACAATAGGACAAAAGTTGACTGCACACAAATCACTTTATTTTTTGACTCCCATTGTCAAAATTATAAATGTTTGAGAAAGCAGAATAAATTCCCATAAAACTACCATTGCTTGTCTGTGTGCAAGAAGGCAGAAGCAAGGGGCGAGAATAGAATTCAAGTGTTCTTTTTCAAAATGCCTTAGAATACCAGCAATGTCATTAATAACAGCTGGTATCTTCTCCTGTCACCACAGGTCATCTCCTGCCAACTGCGTCGCAATTTAGAAATTGATTATATAATTTCCCTGTAGAACCTTAGACCCTGACACAGCATAAAATATAGGGAACTAATTTAAGATAAGGTCAGGTCACCCTGTTGGGGTTTTGAAGGTGTAAGAAAATATTTATTCTATGTTTCAACTGAGTATTTTGATTGCACATAGTGACCTCAAATATAATTGCAACTCCAATAGCAAGAATTGGTATTCACCATTCTCCTACTTTAGCAGCAGTCTGTCACTGATCTGGCTTGTATTGCTGCAGAAGACAGAACGCAGGGCATGGCTGGCATTGCCTGCAATAGTCAGCAGGTTGTCCCGTGTCCTCCTTTCTGCCATTGTCACCAGAGAGTCCAGCTTCCTGTGAACCCCAGAGCCAACTTACCTGATCAGGTTGTCTGGCCAAACGAAGTACTTTAAGGTGATGCCCCCACAGAACACAGTATAAAACAGGACACTGGCTGTCAAAGCCTGATAGAACATATGAGTTTCCAGAAGGAAAGCATCATCAGCATTCTCAGAAAAGATTCAGTTCAATTCAATTCATTTTATTTCTCGAGCTCCAGATCATAACAGAAAGTCATCTCAAGGCACTTTTCAGGTGGAGCAGGAAAAGACCTGCAGGAAACCCAACTTGACCCACAAGAGCAAGCACTTTGGCGACGGAGGCAAGGAAAAAAACCTCCCTTTAACAGGCAGAAACTTGAACAGAATCTAAGACTCATAGTGGGCGGCCATCTGTCTTGGGTTGGGTTGAGATCTGCTCTAGACACCCGAGTTACTTTCTGAAAAATGGCACAGACATCTGCGATCGTAGATGTGTGTCACTCTTTATCATTTCAGTAATATACTAGAATGTCTAGATATTCCAGTCTATTAAACTGTGAAATAAACCTGTAGCAGTATATTCTGAGAAATCCATGCTTCTTACCATTGCTAAAGTAGTTGGAAAATATCAGATCAAGAGCGATCTCTACTTGCATCGGTTCAGGAAAGGATAACAGTTTGGGCTGAAGCGAGAATATTATATCGTATTCCTAACATACATAGGTATATAAAAAAAAGTATCTGCCATACTGGGAGAGGTAAGCAGCATACCAAAAGAATAAAAATGTCACTAAAGAACTACTGCCTGTGAATAAACAGAAAGTGGCTCAGAGACAGGAAGTAGAAATGCATCTTTACGTCTATGATGACAGGGAAGGGCACAAATGAGCACATTGGAGCCTGTCTCTATGGCAAAAGATGTCATGCATTAATTCTCTAAGGGCCTTAAGGTCTCACTTTCCGATGTTAATTGATATCCCCATTAAAAAGATAAGTAGTCTTCGGGAGAAAGAGGGCAAGGGAGCAGGGAAGTTACTGCCGTGTGCGGTTGAACAGTGGGAGGAGGGGTGTAGGAAGAAAAGGTGGAAGGTGCTATAATGGAATGATGAAGGAACACCCCAGACACGGGAAGGCAGGGGAAATGAGGCACCAGTGACACGAGGAGATCAATCTAAAGGTTAGTCTTTGGGCGGATGTGTGGAGGCATTTCTCAGTAAATATCATGCAACGTATGTCTGTGTGTGCGAGCGAGACAAAGGGGACTGCAGGGACAGAAAGGAGAATGCCTATTGGCTGACTGGGCTGATCTCACCTACCTTGGGATGAGTCACGGATCACACTTGCCGTTAATTACGCTGACTGCTGAATCAAAACGCTGAGAACGAGAGCAGCTGTCTGAGGATTTACATATCACACAGTCTTCATGGATTGAAGATGGAAGTAGGAACGAAGGTAGAGAGGGGAGAACCGCGGAGAGAGATGGTGGGAGATTGAAGGAGAATGGCAAAGACAAGAGAAACAAGGAGTGAAACAGATTCAAAGAGAAATATCGTTGTGTAGAATGCAAGGCTCAGCATCGAGGCAGGTGGAAAGGTAATTGGACAGAGTGTGAGCTGCAAAGCCTCTTCGGTGGCACCAATTGAGGGGACTTGCCTTCATTGACTATAATCATGCAGAACCTGTTCTAAACGAGCCTTTCCAGATCGGGCTGTTTGTTAGGCCTGTGGCATTGTATACATCGGTAGAAGGATGCTGAGGATGGAACTGCCAGGAAACAGTATGATAATTGTATTAAATATATTTTAATTGAACAGCCTTTTTTTTTAGTTGTTGCTGTATATTTTTAGCTCAACCCTTGAGCTTATTTATCAACAACAACAACAACAACTATTAGTTGTATTTATATTGTGCCCTCCACCTTTTTTTCCCCTCAAACTGACAGCCTAAAGGCAAGCACTGACCAGAATAGGACTTGCTTTGATTTCAAAGTGACAAACAAAGCCATTAGCATACAGCTGTCAACATGCTACCCTGCAGCTGCACTCAAAAACGTCACTTTCCTGCCACAAAGCAGCACAATAAGCGCAATGCAAAACCGGCTGATTACTTTGACTCGGCTAACAGAGATTCCATGAGTAGAAGTGGATGTTGCATGACGTGGGGCCTGTTAGTAATATAATCACATCGCATAAAGCGTACTATCAATAGCTTTTGATAAAGAAAGTTCTACTTATAATATACAGTGTTAACATGAATATTTCCTTTTGGGGGGGGGGGGGGGGGTCTGAAGAGATGAAATGTACTTGCTTGCACATGTTCTGCAGTTTGGAGAGCAGAGACACTACATGCATGAAAATAATCCTGACATTTAACTGAGGATCTGGTTTTTCCACGTGTCACTTTGAGTCAATGATATTTGAAATGGGGAACTTTCTGCACAACTCGTGCATAATATGACAGTGAGCTTGTCTTTGAAAATATACACATCTTTTCTAAATGTGAAGCACATTTTTCGAATGTGCTAAACAGGGTGCCAGTGTCGCTGACTGGACTCTGCCTACTGGGAGCAAATTTAATTGCAGGTGACTTGCAACCCCAACTGAAATTTAAAACTCCTTCTCTGGGCACACTTCAAAATCAAGTTTATTATTGGCTCTCATCAAACAGACTAGGTCACTGCTTTTTTGGCCATGGCGCTGGCTGGTCGTGAGGGGAAGGCAAATCCGATAGTTGTGTCAATCACAAAGACTTCGTTCATGATAAGCAGGTGGCTGTGGTGGCTGTGGTGTGTGTGTGGCCTCCAGTAAACAGTCTCTCTCAGTCTTAGTCATCACAGAACCTGCACTCAGCTGACTGACAGAGAGAAAGGAAATGGAAGGGTTTAATGTTAAAAAGACAAAGCTTCACACCCTAATTGGTCGTTGTCGTTGTGCAGCAACAGAATCAGCTTGATGGGTAATGTGCATGTGCACAGACAAAGAATGACTCTGGCTTTTTGATTTTGCACAGCGGTATGCATAAAAGGATAAACGGCAAAGATGAACAAATGATGGAAAAGAATAGACAGGACTATTATGTGTAGACACATTAGAAAAAGTGCATAGATATAAAATGCATATAAAAAAGCTCCAATTAGAGACAAGATAAAGTAAAACAAACCCATTCACATCAAGTTAATGTAACATTTTCAAGAGCAAAACCAATTATATAAGCGCAAAAAAAACAACCCACAAATGAGAAGCATGATTTATTTACTCAGTCTTAGAATTCAGAGATGTGGCCACACAGCTTTCTGACAAAGAGAAGTCAAACTGGAGCATGTAATAGTGTGCTCCTTTCTTTTCAGCTGATGAAAAATGCAATGGTGTTGAAATGGAAATAATTTGTCAGATTCCATGTGTTCCATGTGAGTTGAAACTCAGCAGCAGTATCATTTCAGTATTTCAACTTTCAGTCTTGAGAGTGACACCAGAGAAAAATGGCAGCTGTGTGGTCATAACCAACAAGAGCTACATTTAACACATCCAGCAGTGATGTCACAATGAACTTCCTTCACCACATTTGGCAAACTCACAGCCCAGCCGAAGCACCAATTTATGTTATTAAAGGAGACATATTATGGAAAACTAACTTTTACCATGTTTCTACATAATTATGGTGGTTTTGGGCGAAATAAACCATCAAGTGAATCCTGCATAGTTTGCGTAGTTGTGTCACCTACTGACACGCGTCTGCCAGAAATCTCTCCCCCTGTGATGTCACAGACGGGGAACGTGCATGTGCATTCACATTCATTGCGTGCACGCGATGAACTTAGTTTCAGTTTCGTTTTCAGAGGCTTTTCTGACAGAGCTGTTTGAGACAGAAAAGAGGGACGCTGTCCTGCAGCATCTGTTTGCTATTTTGACCAAAGTCTGTCACAGATATTTCATATAAATGTCTGGGAACTGCGTTAACTTGTGGAAAAAGAGTATAATATGTGATCTTTAATTGTACGTCTCTGGGCAAAATATTGCAGGAACAATAAACATAATATCGGACAGCATCTTGAATTGTGGCCCCCTTGTGAATTTAACACACCTGTCCTTCACCCCTCACCCTTCACCCTATCCCACTTCTGCATCTATCCAGCAGGCCGAAATAAAGGCAAACACAG
Organism: Brachionichthys hirsutus; assembly: GCF_040956055.1. Lineage (NCBI taxonomy): Eukaryota > Metazoa > Chordata > Actinopteri > Lophiiformes > Brachionichthyidae > Brachionichthys > Brachionichthys hirsutus. The sequence goes on along the minus strand of NW_027180522.1, from coordinate 93,811 downwards.
GAATGAGAAGCTGAACTTGAAACGATGCTTTCATGCAGCTAAAATAAAGAAACTAATTTCTCCTAAAAAATATAGTATTTATAATATCTGAATGTGTCTCTGAATTTCTAATGCCATTCTAGAAAAAGAAAATATTGAACAAGTTGTTGGTTGATCCGTTTGACATCTTATATAGTGTGACGTGCTTGAAATGGAGATCAGAATTATGATCAAAGTAACTGTGATCAATGAAGCAGCTTGTGTTGCTGTTATTTATATATTCTTTTTACTGAAAACATTTTCCAGCTCTTTGAAATTAGAGAAGATCTGTGACAAATCCAGCAATTAACATTTGTCATTTTTTTGATGATAGAAATTATATTAATAAGTAAGTGCTTCAGATCTGAAGATGGTTACTGTGAGAGCCTTTAGTTTGGTACCGTTTTCCATCCCGGTCCACTTGGGTGGATATGAGCAAAACACAGCCTAGGCTTTCCTGTAAATGCAGTAGGGGACAAAATACCACGAAAGGCTGATTGATCGAAATCACGGTTGCTTCATCTGTTCTATGAAAAGGTAGCTGCATCAGACACTTCTATGCCAAACACCAGTTGCAGGACTAAAACATGGAACTGAATTAACACCACACTATAGACTACAATGGTATGAGACAAATAATAAGCACACTAAAATAAAAAAAAAACAATGTAGAGAAAATGACCACAACACTGTCTGTGAATTAAATGCGACACATCGTAATAAGCTAATGAAAAGTAAAAACACAACTTGGCAGTCCTACTTTTTACGATGGAAGCAAACGTATCGGCAAAATATATCTCTGAACCTTCCAGAACAGAGCCTCCATAAAATAACTTCATATCTGCATATTTGACATTTGTACAAATGTTCAAGAAAGAACAGGTGTTTAGACTTTGGAAAACAAAACTTCAGCTAAGCAGCACAGCATTCGCTATCATTTACTAAGCCCTCACGTCTTTGGTTTAATTGATGCACAAAACCTTTGAGACTTTGAATAAGATGCGTTTCTCTTTTTAAGCCTCGGTGATCTCAGTGATAGAGGATAGATCTCCAGCCTTTTTATGGTTGAGGAGAAAATGGAAAAGCACATTCTAATAACAAATGTTGAGGCAAATTTCTTGAGATTAATACCCCCCGTATGCATGAGAATGAGTGATCACAATTTAAGGAGAGCAATTAATCAGTGCAACTCGGGTTATTTAAGTAATGTATGGCGCAAAATTGATGAACCAATTGTTAATCATTCCTCCGTCCTCAGTGTCGAAGCGGAAATGTTAAATAAAAAGCCTGTGGTAAACTGGAATAAATGCATCTTAAAAAAAGAAGATATACAGTAAAAGTCAGCATGTGGGAGGAGGCGTTAAGAAGAGATCTTTATCAATAATTTACTTAATAATCCAGGTAAACATCATGTTATTTAAAAAAATGACATCCTATTTAAAGATCTATTATTTGTCTCAGCTGAAGGCATGTTTAGGTACGAAACCCACTTTGAACTGAGCCATCATGAGTAAATTTGTACCAACAATACACTGTGATTGTCCCTGAAACTAGTAATTATCATAATGACACACAAGCCATCTCTGTTAATTGCTATGCCTTGGTAATTATGTTGCTATTACTGTATTATTCACTGTCAAATGCTGAATAAACACATCCCTGCTTGGGCGAGAAGCCAGCAGCCACAGTTCTTCATTCATTACACGCACCTCTCTCTCTCTTTTTATTTTTTTTGGCCTTCATATATATATGTAAGGCATATTAAAACCTAACAGACAAACAAAGAAACCAACGGCGGTGATTACATAACCCCTCCGGCCTCGGCAGCGATAATAAATGTAGGACAATTATTTTTTTGTGTAAATCACAATGTAGGGGAACTGAGCAGCTTGTCGGAGGTCAGCGCTCTCCCAGTGCTTTTCTAGTTTACCAATTGAAAGTTATTTCCAGTGACCTGAAACTGTCCAGTCTCTCCGTGCAGATACATGTTTATGATTCAAACCTGGAAACCGAGACTCGTACATCCTGTTGCACAATAGTAACAATGTGCAACCTGAAGCTATGAACTAACTTTTTTCGTGACATCTTAGCATTCCGTATCAGTGTTTACATCAACGGAACGTTCTTTCCAAGTGTTGTTCATGTATATATGACTCTGCCTAAAGCAGCACAGGGGCGTAGAGGTAAGGTACCGTACAACTACTATTCAATCAGCGGATAGTTAAACTATCTGCCTGCGGCAATGTAGCACTAAAGTGTAATGTAATTGAATTGCATTTCAATGGGACAAAGACTATATTAGGTGTAACGTTCTTCTGAGTACATTTTAATTAGTAATGTATATTTTGCAAATTGAATGCATAATGCCCGTTTCAATAAGCACTGGTCAACAGATCCATAGATTTGCCATATATGACCATGTGTATCAAAATAACATCTTATTCCAGATCTCATAAACAAACTAAAACGATTTAAAACAATGTCTGAATTTTGATTAAACAACTACATATTTTCCTCAGAGTTCTAAAAATGATCATCGCCTTATGAATATTAGGTAATATTAGGGGAATAATTATGTGAATGCTTTGTGTGCTCCTTGATGATCCTCTAAACAATTCACACACATGCATAAAATATATGTGGGGGCCCGTAACGCTCAGATACAAAGACAGACTTGCAGGTTGTAAGCCGCCATCTCTCCAGGACCCGGAGGCGTGCAGGTCGGATCACAGCCGACCCGTTTGACCCTCTCCCCTCAGGCAGGAGGCTACGGTCCATCCGGACCAGAACCTCCCGCCACAAGAACAGCTTCTTCCTTTCTGCTATAAGACTCGTGAACGCTTAGAAATTCTATATTGGACATTTTACAACTGCTAACTTGCACTGTGTGACTGTGTTAGTTTTTACTGCTGCTGATACACATCTGTGGATTATTAATGCGATTACTGTTACATGTTGCACGACTTCACCGACGGAAATTCCTGTTCTGTGAACCCTCATTGGCAATGGCAATAAACTGATTCTGATTCTGATTCTATGATAGCAGTTTGAAACTTCTGTCTTACTAAATTTGGCTTAATTGACCCCAAACTTGATGCACAGACTTTCTTCAGCAGAAAATCAGATGCTTGAATCATCAAACATTCATTGGCATGATGGACTTCCAGCAGCAGAGGAAACATTTGCTGTAACTGATTAAGCCTGGTAACTTTCATAGCTTCATACCAACAGGAAGTTTTGACATCATTTGGATTTTCTTCCTGTCTCCCAGGACCAGAGCTAAAAACACTGGATTGATGATGCGTGATTACAAAGAAATGCTTTTTTCTCCTGTCCTGTCCTGTCCTCTTCCTGCAAACTTGATTTGTCGGTTAATCCTTTCATCACCGTTTTAATGCATGAATGCAAGTTTTCCAGGCCAAAGGCATAAGTTATCAACCGGTGCAGAGTTTCCTGACACTTCTGACTGCTATATACTGTTGTCTTACAATCAACCTCTATTTAGAGCACATCAGAAACAATTTAACTTTTGATCTTCCACTGCCTCATCACTACCTAAGGGGTGCCATCCTGTTCATTACATTTTCTATGGTAATGTAGACTCTGTACCAGGAAATACAATGGCCAGAAGCGCTGACATAATGAAACGGAACTTTATTTATACTATAAGGTTCATTTAAATGTAACCGTTAACGTTACAGTATCTTCATAAGGAAGCAGCAGCAGCAGCAGCAGCACATTAATCAATTGAAAACAAGCAGCTAATATGGAAGATGTTGTTTTATTCTTCGTTTTTTATCATTATTTGCAGGTTGAGGTAGAGAAAGTGTGCCACCTGCCAGACAATGTAGACATTTGCTCACTTCCCCGTCTCCTTATTTGTGCCGCTGCGTTTCCCCCCCTTCCTCGAACCACAACAGCAGAATTACCATTTTTATCTTCACAGATTGCATCTCAGAAAAGGCTAATTAGGCTAGAAAGAGACAATTTAAATGTTATTTTATTGAACATGTAATGTCAAATTAGAATTAGCATCTTTCACACAGTTAGAAGTGTGCTGTGTTTTTCAGTTGTCATCCAAGGATGACAGGCAACTTGTACTTCTGTACTTTTTATACGTGTAGGTGAGCCATCATGCACACACGGATTTACATACATAAATACAGACACACACAAACACATCGGTGTCAATTCTACACGACATCAAATAACGTAGGGGGGAGAGAAAATGACTGATTTCTTAATTCTTTTATCAGAGGGAGTTTTGAAAAGGAGAAAACGGGAGCGCTGTCAGCGCTCTTCTCTTGGTGACGGGATATAAATAGTAAGTAGGTTCTCTTAAAAGTCGAGATAAAACATATGCTCCGTTTCCAGCGAGTATAGCTGTACGTTGGCTTTGAAACCTGAAGACGTTCCCTCTCGTCTCCCTCAGCAAGACAGAGCATCACGACGGCAAGAAGGCTCCTCTGAAATGTCTGACCTAATATTTGACAGTGAAATCATATGTACCCAGAGACAACAAAAAAAAGTAAATGATGAGCTCATATTGTATTTTATTGTATACTTTACTATTAGGTTGCTGTGACTGAATCATCACGATTTCATTTTTTCATTCAAAGACAATTCCAGCAAATTACAATTTAGTCTTACAGCAAGTCTTTCGCTCAAACGAAAGACTTGCTGGAGGACATAATGATGCACAACCTTAATCAAATCTTGCAGAGTTTTCTTATCATACGCCCCATTGTGTAATTGAGTAATCAACATCATCTAGCGTAACACGCACTGTGTTGTCTGTTTAACATTAATTAATTAATTCTAATGGCTTCCGAGGCATGAAAAAAACCAAGACTGAGCCAGAGAGAGAGGGAGAGAGCTAAGGTGAGTGAGTGTGTGTCTGTGTTCAACGTGCATGTGTCAGGAGAGCAATTACAAGTTGTGAGGCCCAACGAATCACAGCCATGATTGAACTAGGTCATAAAATAGTGAGAGCAGACTTTGTCTCTTTGTATATGCAGGTAAACACACATGAACACACGCGTGCACAAGCGCGCCCCTCATCCAACAGCTCATCTGTTCGGTTAGAGACGGTCTCCATGTCTTACATAAGGTATGTTCCCTCTAATAGCAGCTGCTTTGCCTAGCAGGTGAGAATGAAACAGAAACATATTGATTCTGGACAAACAAATAGCTACCAGCTCGCTCACTGGGCAGAACTTGCAAGTAAACAAAATAATTTAAAAAAAAAACACACATACCAATATTGATTCTAACAAATAAATAGCCACCAACTGACTGACATGTGCACCATTTGTAAGTAAACAACACAGAAATGGAGGCGTGTTTCAGCAGGTTGTCGTGTTGCTGGTTCGGACCCGCTGACTGAACTTCCCTCGATCACTTTAAAGGCTCAAAGTTTCCCCAACGGTGGAGATAATCTCACTGCAAATAATATTTAGGACGCATGAGCATGGAGGGAGAAAGCTCCAGTTTTGTGCTCATATAAATGCATAAATATACATGTTTTAGGAACCCATGCACCCTTTAATCTGTGGCAGTGTGTAATCCCAGTGGGTTCATTTACAGGGCTAATCTTCCCCTCTTCTCTTAGGCTTCCACCTGCAGGTAAAGGTAAAACTAATTCTCATACCTTGGCCATAGCTGCTAATCCCACTTCCAGACGATGATTAGTCTGTGTGTGTGTGCACGTGCATATCTGCATGTGCATTTGTGTGTGTATTTGCTTGTGTGTCTGAAAAAAAAGCAGGACCTTACAGTATGGTATGGTTTGCAGTGTGTGTGTGTGTGTGTGTGTGTAGCCTTCCAAACTCTAGAGGCAATGAGGTCTCTGATCTATTTCTGCCTGGGAGGAGCTGCTTCATCACCGACATTCAGCAGCAACTGCACCTGGATAGTGTTAGTGCATGTGTTTGTGACTGTGTTGCAGGTGTGTGTGTGTGCGTGTGTACTTGCCATGCAATCCACCCAGCGTCCCTCAAGTATTGCTGTACAGCTAGTTGGTGCTCTTTTATTTGAATACCCTTCCGCCCTCCTCCTGTCTTCTTTGTCCACTCACGAGCGTCCGGCTACAGTCCACCACACACACGCACACACACACGCACACACACACACACACACACACATTAGTTTGCACTAATTGCACACAAAATTAATTTTTCATTGTGGGGAGCTTATCCAAAACCCCTAACCTTAACCATAGCCAAATCCTGAGAGAACAACTGGTCCTGACAGGAACTCAGACCAGAACAGGTCCCTAGAAGTGAATGTGCACGCACACACACATACAAATACACACAGACAGACAGACACACACCTCTCAGTCGCTGCCTGCTGCGATGTCCAGCGTCCAGTGCTGAGTGTTGCTGTATCTGCATTCGCAGCAGGACATACACACATTACCCACTCACACAAACCTCCACACACACACACACACACCTCCTCAGACCTGCTCTACTAAAATGTGTTCACAGCGGGGTAAACCTGATTCCAACAGCTAGTCAGGAAGTCCTAATGATTGATGATAAAACCTGAAGAACCGCAGCCACAGCAAAATCACACAAACAGGTTACCTGGGACCGCCGAGCACTGAGCTGCTTTCACATGGCAGCAGAGTAGCACTTGGTACAAGCAAGTCTGTAATACCCCTTCCCTCGCCCAGGCATGCACATGCACCAATAGACATGAGCCCAGAATATGCACAAGTGTGTGCACATGTGTGAATAGGTTCTCGCGCACCAAATCACGCTCTTGTGCGCTCTACCGCTGCTGCGCTCTCCTTTTCGCTCGTGTACTTTGAGACAAGTTTCTGCTGAACTGCTGAGGAAGCAGGCAGGTAAGCAGGCGCATCAGCAGTGGGGCAGAGGTGCAGTTAGTCTGATGAGCAGTAAAGCTGTCTAGAACGCCGGAATAGCTACGAGGAGATGCATTTATGCTTGTGTTTGCCAGCCTAAAAATCCAGGCCTGCCTCATAACGCTCCCTTTCCTGCTACAGTATATGTTCATGTACACACATACACACACAGAGAGAGAGAGAGAGAGAGAGAGAGAGAGAGAGAGAGAGAGGGGTGTTAGAGCTGAAGGGTGTTATTTGTTGTTGTGTTATTGCATGATGAAGGTGTTGCAGCTATAAAAACAGTCTGTGAGTCTTTCCTCACTTATTCCGGAAAGGCGTATTCTCATAGAGAACAATGATGTAATGGACCATGAGTGTACTAGTTAGGCTCCTTCTCTTCACTCCCTCCTCCTCAGTGCCCCCCCTCTTTCTCTCTCTGTTCCCATCTCTGTGTTTTTTTGTTTTTTTTCCATTTCTTTTTTTGTCTTGGCAAGCTACTCCTTTAACTCCTCTGGGATCACTGAATAAAAACCCAACAGCTCCCTCACTAGGTCACTAAAGGGAACTACATCTTGATAGAGTCGTTTGCCTGTGCGCTCCCGTGGCACACACACACACACATCTTCTCTCTTTCCCTCCATTTGCTTTGATGTTATTCCCACTCAGTCACCATGTTATGATACCCAGGACAGTCCTTGAATAGTTTGTCAGCTACTTTCTAAACACAGACAGTTCTTTTGTCACATTAACTGTCAGAAACGTGAAACATTTATTAGATTCCCCTTCCCGCTAAGGAGTCCCGTTCTAGTGTTCCTCCTCCTCCTCTTTCTTCTCTGCTTTTCTCTTGGTGTTGCTCATCAAAGGAGAACAACTGTCTCTGTCTGTCCCAGGGGAGAGAGCTCCACGAGACAGAGGAGCCCTCCAAGCTCTCTGCTCTACTTGACCATCCCAGTGAGAGGTGAATAAGAAAAATGACACGGTTGCAGACTTTCACAAAGACACACACACACACACACTCTTTGACAAACACCACTTTTTCTTTTGGGGAGGCCATGCTTCAGTTTCATGTCGAATGCCACAAAGGGATCACCACAGAAATGCACTGAAAGTCACACAGACATGAACATCAAATGGGTCGACACTATACTTATATTCATAACACAGAATTAATAGATACTGCTTTGTCAGGCCAAAGGAGAGCAGTCACTTAGCATGTGTGTGTGTGTGTGTGTGACACTCAGCCACATGTTGGTGGTCATGAATATCACTTTCCTCCAAATACATATTATTAATCGCTCAGATTTAAATTAGGATTTGAATTCGCATCCAGCGGCACGTGCACATTTACATTTGCCTCAAATGTCCACCCCGACACAAAATGTGAAAGTCAGTTGAAACTTTTTTGTGATATCTCGGGGGGGGGGGCAAAGAATGCATAAATGAGATAATACTAAATAATGTAAATAATAACGTGCGCATTTTTAATGCCCACAGATATGTACGTACACAATTGCCTAAGTGTAACTGGAGTTTTGAGACAGGAAGCTCGCAACATAAATATCCAATTACGCACAGAAGATGAAATATTGATAACTTTGAGACATTTATGTAATCCACAATGGCGCCTTATATAAGTGTTCCATTTCACAAGGAGAAGCAGGAATGTGTAAGGAGGTATTGTTTTTTTTTTTTTTTAGATTTTTTTAACATCACAGAAATAGAATGGTGTTGCATGTTGCTAGACGATAATGTGAGCATGAGAGAAGAGTGGTTGAAAGGAGTTTGACAAATGCGCTGCCTCTCCAACTGTCTCGCATTAAGTGCTCAAAGCAAAGAATACACGTGCACAGATGCACCTCAGTCGAACGCCAAGATTTGACTGTGAGGCAAATAAGTTCGTGAGAAACAATAATTTTCTCATAAAACAAAAACAAAACATGAAATCGAAGCATGAAGAGTGATGACTTGGCCGCTCATGTGGCTATAACTCTGGTTTTTGGATGTTGCAGTTATTAGCAGGAGTGCTTTAATTAATTGTTTAATTTAACTGTTGCCATATGGAACTGATGGATTGTAATTGTAAATTATCACTTGAATAAAGCAAGGATGCTAACGGATGGCTGGATGGATGTAGGCTATGTGTTTGTGTTTTCATGAGCAAAAATGAGGGGAAAAAATGAGGGAAAGAGTGAATAAAGTTACTGAACTTTCATGCCTGATCAACAAGCCACCCTTCATGGTTTTTGCTTTTGAAAGTGCTATTCCCCACTAAGGCCGAATAAATTAGAACTCTAAATAGGAATAATAATGAGAGCATGCATTATTCCTGTTGTTGGCACTGGTTGATGTTGTTGTTGTTGTTTGTGTCGGCAGGAAGGCTCAGATCTCCATATATGCAAAAAAGGTAACTTCTCGGCTTGTTTTATGAGTTTGGAGGATCATTTTAATGATGACCCAAAAAGATGTCCTAGATATTTAGGGAAGATCCTTTTGAAAAAATTCCTGAAACTAAAGACGGAGAGACACGGAGTAGAGGAAAGAAGAGAGAAAGAGAGAAGAGGGAGGGATTAAATCAAAGGGGACTCCTTACTATGTTGTTAAGGACATATAATTAAAAACACTTCTTTGCTCTTTCAGTTAAAACAGATCGCTCTACCAGGATGTTTTAACATGTTTCGTACAGTCTGCAAACACAACATGATTTACGTGTGAGAACTGATTCATTCTATTGAGAATTAACGACGCATTATCGTAAATCATGCTCATTTGACTTCGCTAGACCCCTCTACTGGTGTACGGTAATTACCTCAGCCCTTAGCCCTTAGAGAGTTGCTGGTGCCATTTTGAATACATTGAAATCATATTGGAAAATCAAATATGCCTTAATTCTGTTAACCATGCATTTACTTAGAATGAATTTGTGGCTAAAGAGCAAGAAAAACATACCTATAAATAGATTTGTCTTATTGCTTTGTTCTTAGTTGAGTCTATTTTCTTTAGATTTTGGTACACTTGCACAGGAAGTAAAGACTTGTGTATCCCATATAGGCCTGTATGCTGCTGTGTGCTTGCAAGTCACAACTGGACTTAGCGCTATTCACTTGAGAATTTATGACCCACAATGCATGTAAAATGTAAGACGTGACCAGACTCTATGAACAGTGAGGGGCCTTTATAATGAATGTGATTGGATTTGTATACTGTGTTGCCTGACATCAAAAATTAATTACAGATTTTTTTTGTCCTGCAACAATGATTGCATCTACAAAGCAGCCTGCATGAAAGTCCGCTTGGATGCTGCATTTTTGTAATACAGACAGCATATTACTTACTAGTGATGACTTTTCTTGCCTGCCAATTGTGTTTATTGACTTTCTACATCTGCGCCGTGTTAGCTTTCAAGTCTAACATTGCCCCAAAAAAGATGAGAACTGAAAAATCTAAAATTTGTGGACACTGTAGCAATGGTTGAATTGTATTTTACTGGATTTACACATAAAACTGTAGAAGTTTTGTCACATAAACATCTTAGTTATACATGCTGATTGAAGGAAAACAGCTTTTATTGTCACTAATCAAAGAACTAATCAAATACACTCTCTCTTTTTCTTTTTGATTGATCAGTCATCAGTACTGGTGAGCATGGAGGGTGGACCAGGCCAGGGTAGAGGTTACTGTTGACTACTTACACCCACCGCCCCCTTTTCACAGAGAGCAAATCTGAAATTCCAACATTGACATGTGAAATACAGACAGCAACTCCGATGGACTCCCAGCAGCGTAGACCAACCTCACACACACACTACTTGCTTTCACCATCTATGCGCTTTGGTTCATTAAATTATGTCAAATCATGAACCGATTATTACTGAAATATGTGATTTAAATTTGTGTCATTATATTTTGGCTACATGTGTGTTAATATGAACTGTATGCATATGTTCATATCAAAGCAAGAAAGAGTTAATGGTTGTGCATATTGATATGTATGTAGACAGTGTGCAGCAATGTAAAAATTGCCCTCCCCAGCCTAGGATCACGTGGTGCAATGTGAAGCTCATGTGACTGTACTAACCTTTGAATCATAAATGACAGGCAATGAGGAGATATCAGAAAATTTCAACAACAAAGTATGCACAAAAAAAAAAAAAACACAAAAAAATTCAGATATGTTTCATTTTTCCTCTGAATCCTTCAAGTCTCAGCTCCTATCTGTGGTTTGTTTGACAGACAGAGAACGTAGACTTTAGATGTGCAGAAGTGCAGATTTGGCAGCGAATTGTACAGCAAATCGAGCTGAAGCAAAGATCACTGAGCAGCAACCCCCTCGTGGCTTCAAACGTAACAATAGACCACAGAGTATATCGCCGACGTGTTCTTATACCTCATAGTGACAGCAGAAACAACTCTCCGTTGTGAATAAAAAGAGAGTGTTCCTGCTGAGGAGCCAACCAGATTAAAGCATACAGATCAAGACCAGGTCACATTGCTGTTTGGGCATGAGAGTAGAGATTACTTTTAATCAGAATTAGCAGCAAGGACATAGCTTCACACAACGGCTAATATATGATCGACATAACGCATATTATTCTCGTCAAAGGGAAGGGGCAGATTGATATTAGACGTGCGTAAACAGAACCGTTATCTTTATCTGGCAGAATATATACATTTAAATTAGACTTTAATGCAATATTTAATTTACTTACTTTGAACTAAACCAATTTAAGACCCAGTCCTCATTTCTCATGGACACAGCCATGAATGAATGGAGCCAATTACATTGAGTATAAATGGCTCTATTTCTAACACCACAGTTGTTAGATGCTTTTAGCATGACAATAAATAATCAGGAATGAGTTAATCCTCTTTAAAAAAAAAAGAATGAAAATTGTTTATGTATGTATGGCTCAACATTTGAGTGCCAAGGCATTGCCAAAGTGAAATACCACGCTTGCTCAACTGGCGCTCCAGGCCCTGTTTCTGCACTTCCACCTTATGTGTACAACACATTTTTGTTTAGCCATCAATTCTATTTCATTTGCTGATTATAATAGACATATAATTAATGACAAGGAGCGCTTCCTTCATGAAGAAAATTGAAAGACGGCACGCTGAAACGTAGTCCACGTGATTGTTTTGTACATTTGGGATGCCTCAATGATGCTGACCTGGATATGAATATAAATAAACCCCTGCACAAAACTCAACTGGGACTCATTCACTGCCCCGAGCTATAAACTGTTGCTGACACCGACACTTGCAGATAGATCCCGGTTAATGTAACACGTCTTTCAGTTTACCATGTATTCCTGCACTAACAATGCTATCATGAGCCTGACCAGGGACACCCATGTAAAACAAACATACTTTCTATTACATGATAGGCATGCATGTCTTTATGAGAATACAAAATAGTTGTAAACCACAAGGCTTTGACTGCGAATAAAAAAAAAACACTTCCAAGTAAGATCCCAAGTACACAAATGATTTCCCGTCTTATGTGTGAAGCACCCACTGAAGAGAATACTGGTTTCATTGCATGCATTATGCTGATACTATGAGCTGTCTTTGTCCTATCGTCAGATCTACTTTGTCTAACGCTTCGCAAACCCCAGTGGTAGCATGACTCAACTCACAGCCCAACTATAATTGCTTCTCCAGAGTTCGTCGTGTGTGTGACATGCCACCGAAGCTTCACCACAGACCCTGTAAGGATTTCAAACGCATTTAACACGAAAGTGCTACTTTACTGCCTACACCCAACTCCCATCGAGACACCTGGTGGCATGAAGACGCCTCGGGGTGGCAATTTTTAACATGGCGATGCTCTTTTTCACCCGCCCTCATTTCAGCGTCACCTGCTAACATTACCCTCACTGGCCAAGCCCAATTTACTTTCCAGCCATCCAAGGTCGACACACTTGAGGTTTTCAATTGCGAGTGTGTACACCACAACAAGACAGAGCACAATTGAAAGAGCAATAGGACATATTTGGATAGTTTTTGCATTTTCTCTGACAGCATGGAATACTGCGTTTTGAAAGGAGTCATACTGGTTTTGTTGATACGGCACTGCAGATCCGAAGGTAGGTGGAGCCAAGCTAACAAGTTTCATTACTTTTAATTCATGATGTGTTTAAGTGAGACTGTGAAACACGTAAGGATGAACCGAGGTATGCATTTAATAGTTAATCATGTAATAGGTGGTAGTAGTCACTGCATCATGTGCTATGCCAAACAAATAAACCCAAGCCTTGAACCTGTTCCTTGAGTCATCAGCATTTTGTCATCATCAGTATCAATATTATGAATGATACCATACATCAATTACTCTAGGTTAGTCAGAAGTTCATGGCTTCTACAAAACACGTATAAAAGATCTTTGATACATTCTCCTTAGGTCTTTCTAACTCCCTCCAAACTTCCACAGTGGCGACCCTCCAAGATGGCCAGGCTTCACCCCAGGAACAAGACTTGCATCCTGCAGAGGTGGTACCCTTGTTGGTTCCCCCTAGCCTGGAGGAGGTGCAGCAGGTTGTGCAAGAGGCCTCTCAGCAGGTGGATGGTCGTGCGGCAGAGGAAGTGTTAAAGGAGCTGTTGGAGAGAGTAGTAGAGGCTGCTCTTGGGCACGTAGGTGAGGGAGACGAAGTAAAAGCAGATGATGTGGAAGAGCAAGTAAAAGTTGCGGCAGAAGCAATGGAAACTGAAAAAGGAGGCTCTGAAACTGCCACAGAAGCAAAGGTGGAGCAGGCAGTCGAGAAGGAGGCTATGGATGAAGATATGAGCATCACTGGGGGAGATACTGGTTTTGAGGAGCACGAAGTGTCAGAGGTGAACGCATTTGAAGAAGGGCAGGTTGAGATGGCAGCGGAGGAGACCAAGGAGGAGGCTGATGTAGAAACTGCAGGTGCAGAAGCAGAGGAAGTGCTAGTGATAGATGATTCTCTGGACACCAAGGTCAGTCATGAGGTTGTAGAGGAAACTGCGTCGGAGGAGACTACAGAATATGAAGCAGTAGTGGAGGCTGAGATGGAGAACACCCGGGGGCAGGCTGAGTTGGCAGAAGGGAATGAAACAGCTAAAACAGAATTGCAGGTGACAGAAGAACCTCCAGCTACTGTTGGGGTAGCAGCAAGTTCAGATTCAGAACAGGAGACTGTGGTAGAGTCTGATGCAAGTCTGTCAGCGGTTGATATGGAGCAAACAGGGGATGTATGGGAAAAGGATGAATCCCTAAAGGAAGAAACCCAAGTAGATGAAAAAGAAAGGGAGGTCATAGGACCAGCTTCTGATAATTATAAAATGGAGATCACACAAACTGTCAAGAGACAGCCAGTAGAGCAGGAAGACATACTCATAAAAAGAGACAGTGAGGGACCAGAGGAAGAACAAAGGGATTTAGTGGTTGAGGGAGGAGCTATTGAAGAGGTAGTGGGAGATAGACCAGTGGGTGAAGCAGAAGGGGGCAAAATACAGGGAGAGAATGTCATTAATAAAGAATCAGTGGCATCGGTCAGTGGGGGGTTTGGCGGCCAACAACTTGGAGAAGAGGAGCAGATTGTTTGGGAGACATTCAATGGCAGTGGAAAAAAGGACGACGGTGAGAAATTGCTCCAATGGTTATAAAATAATATCGGAGGGAATGGGAATGTGCAGTGAAGATGAAAGTTGGCACCAAGATAATACGGTTTAACGTTGGCACTGCTGTCACCAAGAAACAATATGTTCAACTCCAAATCCTATCCAAATCTTCTCAAGGATTTGGTGAACATTTTACGAGGCAGCAAACTTCGGTCCATTCATTTAACATTCAGCATGCCATTGTCCAATAACTATTTGAAATGTTGACTACGTAATACATGTTCATAATGTGGATTAGAGAAACCTGAATCTCAAAGGGTATTCGTCTTCATGTTTGAATTTTATAGTAAAAAACTGTTGTCCTAAACAATTGTGCAGTTTGGTTGAAGTTTGAGCATTTTCATAACACGTTTCCGCAAGTGTCTCTTTAAAAATGTGAGAAAATCATTAATCAGAATATGAACATGAATTATTTACGAGTCAAGACTTCTAAAATTCCTCTATGGCCCAGTGGTTATATGCAAAAAAGCAAATTTGATGCATTGAGTTAGCTTAGCTTGTCTCTTGGCATCATTTTCGTATGTCTGTCCTCTCATCTTCTAGAGGTCCCGGTGAGCTCTGCCCCGGAGAGTGATGACAGTACGGATACCTCGATAGAGAAGAGGCCTGGAAACCAAAGTCCCACAACAAGCCCATCTCAAGTTAGGGTGGAGGCCAACAAAAATACCCTTGGCAACGAGATCATCACCTCTACTGATGACCTTTTACAACATGACCTTGTTGTGGCCCAACCTGCACTGGAGAATTTTAGTCAGGATGTTCTCGCTGAATTTCCTGAAGGGGAAGAAGCGGGGGAGGCCAGCGAACTGGTGGAAAATACAGCTGAAAGCATAGGTAAAATAGCAAACAAATAGAATATTAAAAGAAAACACGATATAATAGTTGTTTTTATCTGGCCATTTACTTTGTGATTCAAGCCTATTCTTTCACTCATGAAATATATTCAAAGGCATTGGACTTCTGATTAAGGAAGAGTTCAGTTCCGGAGCTGCATATCAGACTCCAAATGGTGATATGTTACAGCCTATTGTCTCCTGATTAAAAGTTGATTGGAATTAAACAGAAGAAAACAAATCATCCCGACTATGCCAACAAAATCCGCGGATGGCCAAATTGAAATTGTCCCATTTGAATAAACAGAAAAGCAGGCTAACTATACGCAGGGGGAAAGACCACATATATAAGAGCATTTACTCACAATATTATTTTCTATACTTTCTGAAAAGCATGAGAAATATTTAGACTTTTTCTTTCCCTCATATAAGACATGCACCTTCAAGCTCATGCAGTTTAAAATAGCTGAATCGTAGATTCTAAAAAGCACGCATTTTCTTTTTTCTTTAAACTTTATGATGAAAATAAATGGGCTGTCAGAGAACACTTCCTTAATGGGCACCTGAGGGCCAGTACAAAGTGTAGTGAATCAGTTTTCTTGTTTCCGATGGCTAAATACTGTATATTTCATCTCTAACGCCAGTGCCTCCCTCCTCTTCCGTCCTCTCTGCTGTCTTAATGCATCAGAGACAAGTGAGCTGGGCCTGGAGACCTGGAAGATTGGGGCTATTTCTGCATCGGTTTTGCTGGTTTTGGAGACCATTGTGATCGTTATCTATATCCTCAAATGTCGCAGCAAAAACGGGTAGGTCGCACTCTGCTGTTCTCTTTAGGAATACTCACTGATTGCAGTTGTCTTGTACACTGGGGATATGGACCAGATGTCCTCTGCTTATTTCTCCTCTGTTATGTTATCATAGCATTCCAGCCATTGATGTGATTTGGGGAGCTTGAGCCATGTTGTACATCCAACAGCCTCGTGCAAAACATTGATTTTAATTAAAAAACCTAATCACATTGTTCGTGCATGAACTTTTCTCCTGGCTCAGTCTGCACAGAACAGACTATTTTCCTCTCGTTGCTTTTTTCGTGAAAGGGAATAGAAATAATAGATTTTCTGCATTTACACTCGTACCAACCACGTCCCAGTGCATTTTTTTTTTTGGTCACAGCCAAAACTGCCCATCTGATTGTTTGTTTGCTGAATAGATCCAAAAGTGCTGCAACCACAGATGGGACTTAGAGCAGTGCTGGTTCGTGATTGCTTCTAATATTGCCCAGGCTGTAACTTACATTTCCACATTGATAGCTGATGACACGAGGGCACGTGTTTTAGTATTGGTTCACTATTTCTCAAAACAAAAACATGCTGTACTACTTCAAATGCATTACATTTGTCAGTAGTCGTGACTGAGATGCATGGTATTTTGTTGGCGTATGTCTGTGTGCATGCAGAGCCCGGTGCCTCCACCAGACATGTGAGGAAAGCTGTGTTGAAACAGAGGCAGCTGCGAGAGGTGACTGCAGCGATGACACACTCCCTGCAGACAATGGGGACGCTCAACAGTACGTTCAGCTATAAAATATTATTAAAGTCCAACGTTTGTTTGAGTGGCGGCGTGATTAAACGCCATAAACCACAAACTGCTAGGTTTGCTTTGGCTCAGACTTCATAAACAGGACCGGTGGGATAATTCCTGTTCTTCCACAGGACAAGGTGGGGTGTTTTGGTGATGGTGTCTGATGAGAGAGTGATGTCTAACATCCCTTTTGTTGTGATTGGAAGCATAGATAGAATATCATGTTTTTGTTTGTAGCTGTCAATAAATTCAATAAATACAAAAATCTCACAGTCAGCCTTCATCACAGATGACCTGGGAGCTATGCCGCACAGGTGTTTAAACCATTTCAAGGCTAAAGTGTTCTCAGCCATCTTAGACAGTGCCCCCCCCCCCCCCCCCCCACACACACACACATACCCAGATAGTCTTAGTTTCTGCAGCGATCAGAGGCTTCTACAGTACTGATGGGCAGTGAGTCAGTATCACAAATATTTCAAACGTTTCAATTAATTTCCACTATTGGGCGATTGGAGTTTGCTGTCCTCAATGTTTTTGGCAAAATCTGTAAAGAAGAGAAACTTTTAAAAGCTGTGATATTTTTCTTGTTTGTTCTTTGCGGCCGTGTCTGAGGTTACGCGCTACTCTGCAAACATCTCCGTTGAGAGTAAGCATAAAATAATGTTAATCTGAGACAAATGAATATGACTTAGAACATTTCATTTAAATAACATGAATTAGATTTATGGACAGAAGTATGATAAAAATATTTCTGATTGCTTTGCTGCTTTTCTAGTGGATTATTTCGCAGCATCAGTTCCGTTCCCGCTAACACTAGCCAGATGTCAGATTTGTCCACTGTCAGCTGACTGAATGTGGTGCACTGACGTGAAAACTTAGGGTCCACAAGACCGTATGATCATCAGCTGATTCTCAACCTGAAAGCTATGCATTCAGGAGGCTGATCCGTAGCTCACATGAGCGAGTGAGTCTTGTGAACCCAAATAATTACCATTTAATACCACAATTCCTAATCAGACTAGCAGGCTTGGATCGATAATATGTAAAAGGAATGAGTTCATGGAGATCAATCATGTGAAAGTATATGAAACAACAGAAAATCATGAAGACAGGCATTAGAAAAAAAACCTTTGCACTTAAAGTTGTGTGTCTGTGATGCTTTGTGTTCTGCTTGTGCAAGTGAAAGCAGTGTGAGCCCAGCACAGATGATAACAAAGAAGCGCTGAATTATTTAGCAGTCGTCAGAGTCCTTCTGATATCTTGTCCTTGTTTAGAGACTTTATAGCTGCAGTGAAAAGCCAGTTGTCATTGGAAGAGGGAACCACATTCACAGACAAAATAAATAATTCAATTAATAAATATAGTCAAGAATCCCAAGTATTCACTTTTAGAATATGACGTCATACAGTAGTCTCTTCTATAGCTGTAGTACCTTTCCAACAATAAAGGAGCCATATGCGACTCTGTGTGAAAGGATAGCGGAAGGAAGGCCCATGAGAGATTAACCTGTGGAAGCCATGAGAAAGGCGTCACAGAGATCACACGTTCTGGAACCAGGAAGTGTTCTTGTTGCACTTCCTTGTGTTTGATCTTTCCCGACAAGATATTAATTTTGAAAATTAGGCAAAATCAGATTGTACAACAGACGAATGTTGATTAAAGAGGTTAAGACATCAGTATTCACACCAACTCAATATATTATTATATTATACTAATGTTGTGCACATGTGGTTGAGCGGGTCATCCTAGTATCGAGAGGTTGGTGGTTCGATTCCTGGCAAATTGGCAGCCTCGCTCCAGTCAGTCTGCCCCAGGGCAGCTGTGGCTACAATAGTAGCTTCACCACCACCAAGAATGGAGTGAATGACTGTAAAGTATGTTTAAATGTAAAGCGTCTTTGGGTGCCTTGAAAAGCGCTATATAAAACCAATGCATTATTATTATAGGATATTTGTTAAATGGTGAGTTTGGAATCACAAGAAAGTGTTTGACTGCTTTTTAACATGACAACGTCAACAGATATTGGTCAATAATGTCAGTTTAAGTGATTATTTCCTTCCAGTATCTTCTTCCAGCAAATTGATGGTGAGGACCTCGTAGTAAAAACGTTTTTTAAATAAAATTTACCATACTCTATATAAAGATTGAAAGATTGAAACCATCATAATGAACATGTCTTAATTTTGGTATAAAACAGAATAGATTCTTCTTCTTTCATCGACTGGATGCGCTGATTGATTATTCCTACCATACAACAGCAAGCTTCCCTTTATGAAATTCATTCATTGCAAACTTTTGCTCTCAATTGCCCTTCTGTACTCTTCAAAAGGACAGCAACACTTGACACTTGTGATGTGGCTTCAGCCCTGGGTCAAACCAAAGAGCAGCACGGAGGTGAATGTGTGATTACCATGGCTGACCTCCTGCCCAGAGCCACAGAGCAGTCACCGAACAGCGGACCAGGACCAGACTCCTCAAAGAACCTCAGGACTTCCATCCTCTAGGGAATCCAGCTGTTTTCTTGGGAATCCATGACACCCACTCTCCATCAAGGCACCCAATTCCCAACAAACATAGTGAATGACCACAAATTGTCAAACCCTAACCAACCAAAACACAGACAGCCTCGGCGTCTGACTGCAATAACTACTGTATATGTAACACACTCACATTTATGTCTTGGTGTTGATCTGTGTGAGAGAAAATGGGAAGGAAGAGATGCACTGGCACATTTGGCACGTGTGAACGCATGGAGGCAGAAGTCTGCACTTATGCCTGCGCTCAGTTGTAAATGTGTGGGAGAGGAAGAGCGGGTTTTAAAATAGCATGCACGATATGTGCAAGTGCGTCGGAGAAAACGGCGTGACTCTTGTTTAATGTCTGTAAACTCTTTAGGATGAAATCAGGTTGACATTTTTTTAATTCTGACAATGCTGTACAAAGCCATTGAACATGTTGCACAAAGAGCAGTGAGTGTGATGATGTTTGAGTTTCATCAACAACTCAGTACAAGTGGATGTGCAACAATTGAATGTTTTTGTGCAATGAAAAAAAACGAAACAAGATTTCTCATTGTTGAGATAACGTTTAAATAGCTTAATTTGATTTTTATTTGACATATCTTCAGACATTTGTCATAATTTGAGCATATCAAATGAAATGAAGAGGTTGAATTGCGTCCTCATTTTTGGGCCCCTTGCAGGAATGCTTTAGTCGTATGTTTGCACTGTGGAGGGAACAGTTTGAAATTGTTCCATTTCTGAGATCACACATTAAGTATAATTACAGAGAGCAAATTGCTCATTGACTCTCTGAAACCTGACCGTCTCCACGGAGCGCAAGTCATTACAGGTTGCATCTTTGTTGAACATGACTAATGTAACTCCAATAAGACAGCGTGAACATTATCTCACATGTTATCTTCCGTTATTTGAATGATCACAAATTTGGGGTATATGATCACATGACATATGAATAAATGTTTCAGAGAGTGCTTAAATCCTCTCATCCCTCTATTTTAAGTGTGTCTATTGTGTATGTGTGTACAAAACAAAGTCTGGTCATGTGCTCAATAACCAGGATAAACTCACAATTTGAAAGCGGACTGAGACTGAGGTCTGTCAAATTACTGAGAAAGTAACACAGGACAAATGTCTTCATTAAAACATTTGGTGTGTATGGTTCATCAATTTTAAGATGCAGTAGCTCTGCAAAACACATGATAAACGCTGGCAACTGCTCCTTGATTGCCAAATTATCCCATGCTTGTTGTTACATAATCAATTTGGTCAAATTATTCGGCACTCCATCATCCCCAGCCAATGGAGCTGCTGAATATAAGTAAAGCTAACTCAAAACAGAGCATAGCGTTCATGACCTTTTGAATTATGAAAAGTAACTGCTTACTGCATGCTGCCTGCAGGGCCGTGTGTGAAGTTAAGTTTCTGAATAATGCTCGGACAATGGAGTTTAGCAGTAGACCAACATACCGTAATCTTGATTGACAACCTTAGTTAACTGGAATATTTGGTAGTTGTCTTACCAAATGTTTGCTGGGACTGTGGGCCTTTACCAAGAACCCTGAACATGGATAGGAGATGTAAAACAGCAATTCTCAACACATTAAGCACCAGAACGGCCCTGATCCATTTTCTTCCTTCCTTCCGCGGGTTTTTGGAGAACGTGGAGAGTGGGTTTCCTGTTGGTGACTCTGTCTGTCACCCTATCGCTGGCCCAGTTCCCCCCCGGGAGTGTGTCAAACCCTGAGCAGCCAGTGCTGCCCATCTCCATCAGGCGCAGCGTGAGACGAGTGTGGAGCCGACACAGGCTGGGGGGGGGGGGGGGGGGTCTGTGTGTCCATTGTTGAAGACATCCGTCACCATGGACCCCAGTACCCTCATACTGGGCGCGATGACAGAAGGAGGTGGCCGCTGAGGTTTGTCAATCAGTGTAATGGGAATATCAGTGGCTACAACTGTGGTCGATGTCGACATGGTCTGACTGGCTGACAGAGATGCTGCATATGGTTAAAACCAAGGCAACAAACAAATCAATGCCTACTGCAACTCCGACTGTATACTGTACACATTCTCAGAGGACCCCAAATACATACCGGAGGAAAATACATTACTTCAAACTACTCTACTAGTTTTCTTCTTCCTTCACCACACCTCCGATACCTCAACAACCTATCGTTTCCTCTCTGAATGCCCGCCTGCCTGCCTTCTTTCGCCCATTGATCTCCCTTCAGTCAGGAGGACTATAACGCAGATGAGAGCAGCCAGGAAGCGGACACTTGTGAACGCTTTGGACTTAGCCAAAGAGAGCTGTCTACCCTGTCCTGGTCATCTGTACATGATGGTATGGGCATCCATCCATCCATCCATCCATCCATCCATTCCTCCATCCAGCCGCTTTGTCTGTCTTGCTGGAGCTGACTACAGGTACACCCCTGACTAATCGGCAGCACACACACACACGGACAATTTGGCGCAATCAATTCACCAGAATTGCATGTTTTTGGAGGTGGGAATAATATAAAATCGTTTCAATTACTTGCAAAGGGATTAAATGAAAGGATGATGCTGCTGGATGCTGAACATTCAATGAATTAAGGCAAGTCTCAAATCAAGACGGTGACATTTATGGGTTTTTTCAAAAGACCTGCTCAAGACCAAGCTCAAGTCTGTCGGATGATCTGTAATATACCGACGGGTGAACTTGTGATCTATTGTGAAAATTATTGGGAAACCCGGGGCAGTTTTCTGGTTAAACTGCAGGTGGGAGAACAAAATCATCCATTTAGTCAGGAGTTGACTGCTGAAAATTATTGTAGATGAATTCTCAAGCGTTTTTCAGCTTTTACATGTAACCCTCCTTTACCCACCATATGAGGTAAGGGCTCCAGAGGGTCTTTTATGTAGTGCTAAAAGACTAATAAAAGTCAACTGCTTTCTTTTATTTATTGTCTCTTAATTCATGCGCACCTTGAATTCCCAGTTTAAGTCTCATATCACCTTTCAGTGCACACAGTGATCAAATCACGGCGACTCACACATTATGATGAACAAATGATCAAACTGTAAACTCAATGAATTTATCATTTTCTGAACATGTAAACAAACAAAACATATCTGCTCTCGAATTCTGTGCTACAAATAATAAACTGTATGTCAGGGGCCCACTCACCAATCACACACACACACACACACAGGCCAGCTTATTTAGCTTCAGGCCTGAGCGATGCTTGGGAGCGGTCAGGCCCAAAACTATATGGCCGCTTCATTCTATGAGCAAACCAAAATAAGGAGGTACCTGATTTAGTAATTCAGTGCGTGGTCCAAGCTCACGTGAAGAGGAGGCGCCAAAGGTGTCCCAAGATGGCGGCGATCACCATCTGCCAGTCCAAGTTTAGACTCCTGTGAGCGATGTCCGGAGAAAATATATAAGTTTCTGACCACTTCACTTGTGGCCGATCTTCACACCCAGGCCGGAATAATAATAATAATAAAAAAAAAAACAGTCTCCACAGCAAGCTGAGTTGGCTAAACCGGTCCTTGTGCCGAGCATCCACTTTGCCAGCAAATGCTAAAGGTTTGTGTGCTTAACTGCTTTAAAGTATCACAAAACATTCCCTACTGCAGGACAAACTTCAAGCTGAAATGTCCATGAGCGATTCTAAAAACCCATTAACTGAGTGTCCATTACAATCGAGAAACTCATCTAATTAAACAGCGTCACACCTGAAAATCTCTCTTCTCACTCAATTAAAGATAATACCTGCAAATGACTGGCAGCTGTTGTATACACAGTGCTTCCTTTAGCTTTTCACAATAAAACAAAAATAAAATACATCAAAATAATTTTATATACTTTTAGCTTTACCCAGGTACCTTTAACAGTTTTTAAGCCTTGCAAAATATAAATGAAACACGATTCTTACAATTCTAACTTGTTCTTTTTTTTAATCTCTTCTAAACTGTAACATACCTTATGAACTTTATCAATACATTAATACATTTGTCTTGGTTACATACAGAAAAAAGCCTTTTGACCTTTTGTTTTAATCGCGAGGCACCACATATTCCCACTACTATACAGTCAGCAAAACATACCTGGGGCCGGGCCAGGCCAGCTGCGGTGGCATACACTTCTCTCATAAGGGCCCTGGTTTTGTCACCTGCCATCGTTTTTATCTGCTGCAACCGGAGAGAGACATGCAAAGGGAAGGAAGGGGACAGGAAAGAGGGGAAGGAAGAGAGGATGGGTGATGAGATGATAAAAAGGAAGAAGGAAAGAGCGTAGGGATCTAACGAAATGGAGAAAGTAAGGAGCGATCCTGGAGCGGGGAGGAGTAGCAGGAAAGGAGGAGAAGAGAGGGGGTGGCAAAGAAGAATATCAAAAGTTGGAAAGTAGTGAAAAAATAAGGTTCAAGTTCAACAGTCTTTATTATCCCCGTAGGGATAGGGCAATTTGGTTTGCAGCAGAGAAATTTTTTTTAATGAAGAAAAATGTTTTTAAACCTACATTTATATGTTGATTCCTTATTCTGTCTATCATATGCACATTCGCCCTGCCGTGCTGGAATTTTGCCATCGGGGGGGGGGGGGGGGGGGGGCAGCGAATGTGACATCTGCACCGATGACCTGCTGGGAGCCAGTAGCTCCTTCAACATAAGCTACATAAGCCCCCAGTTCTATGTTCTCCCAGTAAGAGGGTCACCTGTGAGAGTGTGGATGGCTACGACACTTTGGGCAACCCTCCGCAACATTAACTAAAATCTCAGACACACACTGCGCTGATATACAATGCAGTCTCAGCTGCATCAGAAATGAGGACAAAGAGCTGATAAAGAAAGCATGTAGAACATAAGCTGCTATAAATAATACCTCACAGCTGTTGTGCTGCATTTGATATTGCTCGCTATTACTTCAGTTTGTTTCAAACTGCGCAGCTTCTTATCGGTTGATGTTTGCATTCAAAGTGCATTCAACTACTACAGCAAACAACAGGGGGAAAAAAGCAGGTTTTCAAGTTTTAATACCCAGTGGGTCAAGATTAAACTGGAATAAAGCAACTTTATAATATGCTGGATTTGCCAAAATCAGATTTGCGGGGATTGGATCTCATTTCTTATCCTTTTCTTTAGTTCTCAAACACATTCTCTTTCCATATAGTATTTTGGAATATTACAATGAATCCTATTTTAGTCCAGCGTTTGACATTTTGGAACAATTCTATATGCATCAAGATAAAGAAGGGACTTATTTTGTCAGGGTTACAACATGTGAGTATTCATCGTGTGAACGATCAGTCTCATTAATCCATCAAGAGAGTCGTGACAGACCTGCTATTTTCTGCACAAACAAGCAACGTCTTCCGTAAATAGGTTAAGGGGTTGCCTCATTTGTGCATGGGCTTGTTGAAGACAGGAATCCAGCAGTATACCGAATACTTTGATCTGAGGGAATAATCTTCAAACGGCTCCGTTATGTAGCCGTCTGTTTATGCACTTGTGCGCCTCACAGAGTGTGCGCCTCACAGTGCATGTCTTTGGGATGTGTGTCTGCATGTTTGTACACATATGGGAGATAAAACCCTAAAACAGAAATATGTCACCGCGTGCAAGAGGGAATAAGCTTTGGCTCAGCCCAGAGCTCCACTCACCACTGTTGACGTTCAAGAAATTATCACCATCATTTGTCAAGGCTGATCAAACTAGTCGAGCCTCCTGCATATAGTTAGACTGTTAAATATCTCATTCTATTTCCGGGAGGGCCGCTTGGCTTGTGTCCGAAACACAAGTGAATGCGCCTTGAATCACAAAACTGCAACTGCTGTGTAAATGCCAAACTGCTCAACTGCGTATGGGCATCAAGGTAAGCAGATAACCCTTGATTTGGATTCTATCATCTCTGACCTCAGGTTCTGTTCTTATCACCCAGACACGGAAACCAGTCCCATCCTGAGGAACCCTGCAGGCCATGTTGCTCGGCCCCAGGATGTCTCGGACTGTCTGTAGCTCAGCACCTTCAACACAGCTCCTCCTCCGAAAGCTTCAGGAACAGCGTTGAAGGCGTGCATTTATGCCTCATAGGTCAAGAGTGAATGCGGCATGTAAGATTTAACATTAAGCTGTCAATCAGGGGCGATATGCTTGTTCAGTTGGGCTCAGTTCTGGCTGCTGAAATGCTATGTGACTGCGCAGATACAAATAAAAAAGAAAGCCAGAAATGCACACACACATGCACGAAAAACCAATAAACTAAAGCCTCCACCCACGTGCACATATGGTTCGCTCTAATACAGCATTTGCTGTTCCTATTGTTGGAGAATCAGAACTTTCATTTCACGCCTTAGTTGCTATGTATTTTCTAGGCTCCAGTGCC
The DNA here is from genome assembly GCF_040956055.1 of Brachionichthys hirsutus. Taxonomy (NCBI): domain Eukaryota; kingdom Metazoa; phylum Chordata; class Actinopteri; order Lophiiformes; family Brachionichthyidae; genus Brachionichthys; species Brachionichthys hirsutus. Next base: position 67,997 of record NW_027180522.1, on the reverse strand, counting down.
CCCCCCAAGGGACGTATGACCCCATCATCCACAGCCGCCACAATTTGGCCCACCTCTTCCTCAATGGGCAGACTCACCTCTCGCCCAATGATCCCATCTTTGTTTGTCCTGCTGCGCACGTTCACCGATGCAGAACCAACCAGGTAATCTGATGCAGAAATAGAAATGCAGCCAAGTCAGAGGGATCAATGGAAGAACTTATTCTTGTCTAGTCCTGCAGGGGAAATAGCTTATCCTGAGGGGAACGCTCCTATTGGCCACATCAGGAGATTCAATATGGTTCCTTTTTGGCCTCCTTTAACCAATGCTGAGATGTTTCACTCTGCTCCAGCAAATCTGGGCTACTCTTATAAGGTCCAGTGGCCGAGTGAGTAGCAACACCAGCTTATGCTAAAATACACACATACACACACACACACACACACACACACATGCACATATGATCATACATTCACAAAACCCCAGTGACCCTGATGGCCTTCCACTCTTCCTCCAAAGCTGGTGCTTACACCTTGTCTGAGATCATTAGCATAGCGGCAGTGCTCGTGGGTGGGTGGGTGGTGGGTGTCACTGTCTGTGCGGTGCGTGCCCCCCACCCCTCCCACTCCGCAGAGGCCCTGGAACCGCTGCTGCTGGGAGAGACTTTCCGAGGCTACTCAGAAGTTGACCGGAGGTTCAACAAATCACAGTCTCTTATAGGAATCCAAGCCTTTCTCGAGAAGTCTGAATATTTTCATGCTTTTGTTAGGTTTTTTTTAATTATTATTATTCTCCTACTTCTAATAAAGTTGAACTGGTTTTGAACCCGGAGTCTGTGCGTCAGTGTATTTGCTATAAATTGCAAGGCGGCCAAATTCAGGCTGATTTGCTTTTGACACCAACAGCAGGCGAGATCAGACTGCAGACAAGATGCCAGAATGTCTTGCAGCAACTCATCTTCTAACGAACAGTCAAATTGCAACCAGTAAACAATACTGGGGACTATTTTTCCAATAAACGGTATTGTCAGTTTGACAGTTCCTGGTTATATATTGCTAATGTATTCACACAGACAGTGAGATGTGTGTATTCCTATTCATTTTTATTCTGGGTTTAATGTGTGGCGTTATGGGAGTGTCAATAAATAATAATATTTTTATAGTTGGACAAACAAGACAAACACTTATAGTGTTAATCAATTCATTGATTAAAAAATATTTAATATACAATTAATTATTGTAAAAAAGAGAAATGCTATTATAATTTTCCAGAACCTAAAGTAATGTCAAACCAGCAGCCAAATAGTTAAAGAAACTTCATCTGATATTATAAATGACAGCAAAGAGAAGCAAATTGTATTTAATGCTTTTTCCTTATCCAAGTAGTTGGGAGCCAATTGCCTATTTATGTACAACCAAATAAATTTAAGTGTCAGACTTTAAATTAAAAAGCAAACCAACCATGAATCCTATTTAATGTTGCTTCTCTCCCATGAGTTCGATCAGGTCTGTGTGCAAATATCCATGCCTTCATAGCAACGCCAACATTTCCCCCATGTGGACATAAAGTATTACTGCAGCAAGATGCTTCTACCTATAAAATAAATCATAAAGCCACACTGGTAAAATCAGCTATAATATATTTTTTGTTATTCGATTCATTGTGTGAATGTTTTTATCTACTGACCATTTGCCAAAAAGATCTCACGTTTCTGTGGAAGCAGAGATTTCACAGAAACTGAGCAAACACGTGGTTCTGATATTCAAATGGAACCCAGCAATGTTAAGTGAAAATATTCCAATGCATCAAGGGGATCAAAATTAATCTACTAAATCATTAAAAGGCACAATTTGGGTAAGACAACAGATATAGCTCATTTATCCTCATTACACTGCCCATGCCTGGGATACGCTTTGTGTCTAACTGTGCATTTATGCATTGAGGGGAACATTTTCACAAGCTCTGATTTTAAATAATCCATAATGGGAAAAATTAAGAAAACAAGACGTTTCATTGAGTTCATATTTTTGTTGAGCATATATAATTTAAAATCTGAGTAAAAGGAGAGAAAAGAAACAATAATGCAGTTTGAAAAATGATTTGATTGGCAGATTCTCATTTTAATGAGACAAGGCTGGTCTAAAAACGTGTTAAATGTTGTAACTTTCCATTTAGTCGATCTCTGCTAAACGCGCCTGTGTCGAGTTATTTTTTTGCTTGAGGCTATGTCACTGATAAACGAGACACATCAGCCAAGAAAACTGTAATTTATTAGTATGGACTGTTCCGCAAAGACCGATCATTTGAATCCCTGATGATTTTTTAAGCTGTGGCGGGCGATACACTTGAACAAATGTCCCACTGTGGTCTGCTGGCGAAATACTAATAAATGCTTGTTTGAAGGGGAACTTGATCCCGGTTGTGAAAACCAACAGATCAGTTTTTTGGTGGTAAATGAAAGAGAATAAAGGGAAAAGTCAATGCTGTAGCCTCCTGCTGCTACTCCCAGAACAGCAATATCGAAACCTCTTTGAAGTTCGCATGACAAAAAGTCATATTACAAAATGCATTTGCTTTTAGATGTCAAAACACAAAGCAGTTAAAATATTTTTTTTCCTCGTCACAACATTTCATGAAACCGTTCTTGAAATAAATACACAAGGAACATTTTTCCATTTCTCCATCTTCACACTCGGCCTGCAGGAGAGGCAGGCGTTCATCTGGACAAGGATAAAGCAGCCTGTGGTGGCGGGGCTTCAGTAAAGCTCGCTATGTGAACAGATGGTTTCCATTAATGCAGAGCGCCCCCCCCCCCCCCCCCCCAGACAGAATCTCTGTGGATGCCTTCTATTTTCTAAATGAGACTTTCACGTGTAAATATATTGTTTGCTGAGTGGTCAGCAGTAACTCCAGTAAATGAAGGTCCAGTGCTGGTAGGAAAATGGCGTGTTGGCTCATCGTTGGTGTTTCAGGGACTGAGACTGATAACATACCGCAAGGCTGCATTGCTTTAGCTAATCCTCCTCTCCTCTGTTGTTGTCGCAGTAATCCTCTCGCTGACTGTCTCCCTGTCATTCTGTGACAGACGACACACACTTCATCTTGGCACCTTAACTGCTGTCCTTCTGACAGAAAGAGAGAATCAATAAATACTACACAATCACATTTATTTTAGCAGTTGCTTTTCAGTTTTTATGTATTTACTTATATATATATATAGTATATATTTACTCATTAAGTATAAATTATAGCATTTGTGAACATGCACGAGTGTACTGAATATGAATAGAAGTTATTTCAGTATAGCAGTGAAATAAATATTCAGATGCAGACCAGCTGGTGACCTAAGCAGCAGGCTTCCATTAGAAATAAGCCTATTCTCTTTTTAAAACCAAGACCAATGCCAAATTATGGGCATGAAATTATATGTATACAGATATATATATAATTATTTAGATACATTTTTTAAATCCTTTTTGCTATTCGTTCACTTTTTGTCAGGAAGTTTGCAGTTTACAAGATGTCTTCAAAAATGTATGTCTCGTTCATTTTTCTAAGAATAACAAAATAAGTTGTTGCCAGGGAAACACCAAATTTTTTAAATAATACAGATTTCTAAATAGAAAAAGGGTTGCAGCATATGGTTGATGGGTAGCCAGGTTTCATGAAAAATCTCAACAATAGGTTCACAGACAGATGGATAGCATGATAGCTTTATCCCCATATTATAAATCCAGTGGCAAGAAGTAAATATAATTTGTTTTAAAGATGTAGTTTCCTGTCACATTTAAGCAATAATAACTGTAGTTGCAAACTCGTTTTACAATCAGTTTTTTGTTTCATAATTTTTTCAACCATTTATAAAACAAAATGTCAAATGTGAATTTGCTTACTTTCCTTTGATATATATATATATATATATATATATATTGTCTTCTGGCCTTTGGTAATTTATAATGATACTTTCTGAAATATTTGACATTTGATTGACAAAATGATTAATTGTAAAAAACAAAACAAAATTGCATCATCAAAAATGATTCACGTAATTGGATCCACAGTCTTCGAGTTAGTCCTGACCCTCATTCCGTTTTATTGTGTATGACATTCACAACATCCCGGCATTTAATTTGATCCAGGTTAAGGTGTTCAAGTTTGACAGAGACAAGTCTGTTCTGTTCAGCAACAGAACAACAAATCATGTTCAAGGTAAAACCGTTTTGATAGATGTAAAAAATATGCACAAAAAAGGAGCCAGCAGTACTTTTGTAACATCTCAAGAATGTGTCTCCACTACTTCATCCTGACCAGCTTCTTTGATCTGTGAAAGTCAGAGAGTGTTGAAGCCGCTGGCTCATCCTACTCGGTATTATCCCAAAGAGAATCCCATAAGAAAAAAACCTCTTGTTGTTTTCATAATAAAATACAATATGACAAATTCAAGGTTATTGATTGTTCCACTGTGATGTTCTACACAGAGGTCTGAACAGAATCCCTGCACTATAATATTAAAAAAGTTGTGCATGCAAAACGCTTGCAAATGAACATTTAATAACAGAATCAAGGTCACACAAGGTCAAACACAAAGCTGTGTATTGAGGACTAACAGAAAGGAAATAAAATGAATAGCTGTACAGAAAACTTAAACTCCACTGTGTACGGTACTTATATTTTCATATAAAACACACATTCAAAGATTTCTAAATAATAAGGTGCACATGCTACGACGACAATACTTATCTGAACAGCTGATCATGTCGAAGACTGTGAAAACAGTATTAAATAACACAACAAATACAATATTTAAACATTTTCAGCAACAACTTACTATTGATAATAATTTCATAACAGATGTAACACATTTTGTTTCACTTGCTAGGGAAAATGGGGCTACTGTTGCTAAATAGATGTCAAGCAATATATAAATACTGATTATAATAAGAGAATGAAGAATCAAAGACTTTCATTACAAATGTCCATCAACCGTATTGCCATACAAAAGATTGGCTGAAGCGTTTGGCATGTCATCTAACTCAATATCAGAATATGTTGAGCGAGAGAGAGAGTTTCTGCATTCATATCTGCAGTTGGCATCAACTTTTTATGAGTGTGTTGACATGAGTTCTAATAATTCAAAACGATATCATCTATACCTATATGGCGTCTTTTACATCAGCCTTTGACGCTTTGGGTTCGGCTGGCATTGCTTCCAGTCGTCATTCAAGAAATATTCCTGATTGGGGACACGGCGATCCAACAGTAAAACTTCACAGGAATTAATTTATGAATGTGAACACACCCAGGCTGTGTTTGAATGAAAATAGATTTTGACCTTATTTTATAAACAAAGCAAAGGTAACTTAAAAAATCCCTTCTTAGATCCGTCTGATTTCCACAGGATGCAAGCCATGCCATCTTTTAGGCCTCATTGCAACAACACGACAAAAGCGCCCCATTTTCTCAGGAGAGGACAGTTAGGACTACATTTCCCTTGGTCTTCTTCAGGATGTCCACAGCCTCAGCGTGAGTCACGCCCTCCAGACAGTGTCCGTTCACAGCAATGATCTGATCCCCGCTCTTCAGCCTGCCGTCCTCTATGGCCGCCCCCTGCAGAGCACATAAGCTAGTTTATCAGCATGTGCGGTGCAGATGTAACCAGTTTAACCTTCACGACTGAATTAACAATGGCTCTAAAGTCGTGCTGCTAAAAAAACCTCCTGCTTCTTCTTTGTGACATTTTCTCTTTTGCACGAGCTCTCTGTTGCACGGAAATCACATCTCTAAATCCCGGAATGCACCGTGATCTCCTCGCAGGTGTCCCTCCCCTCTCACCTTGTTGAAAACCGTTTTGATGTAGATCGGCAGGTCTCCGTGAGGGCTTCCAAACCCACCCACGATGCTGAAGCCCAGGCCCGAGGAACCTCTCTCGAGAGTGATGGTCTTATACATGCGAGCGCTGCGGGAATACAGTACGAAACAATGTGTCTCTGGGCATGATAGTGTTCAGAGAGCAAGCGCTGGTCCGGGAGTTTGATAAGTGAAACTGATTCTCACTGGAGGTTGTTGTGAAGGCAAGGCAGGCTGCTGGGCTGGCAAGACAACAGGGCATGGGCATCACTGTTGTCCTTTATGTTAGACCCACCAGAATCTGCTGCCACCTAGAAACACACATACACACAGAGATAGTTAATTATTTTATTCCCAAAGTTGTGGTTTCTAATAATTAATTTGGTTCCCTCAAAATAATTAAAGTATTTCCAAAAAACTCATCATTAAAAAAGCAGAACAAAATCTTTTGTCTCACACTCTGCTCACATGATCATCCAAAGACAATGAAATGCTCTGCTCATAATTTTTTATTCAAAATTAAATTCTTGAGGATCTTTCGTGCCCGAGAGAAAGCTGATATCTGTACATTTACTGCCTTCCTCTCACAATATTGGATGGAGACTGATGAAACAGGAATGTAGTACTCCACAGATGTTATTCTCTGTAACAGTACCTGCAGACTGATGGTTCCGGTGATGTTCTCCAGCAGGTCTTCAGCTTGAACATGAGTCATTCCCAACACAGACACATCATTGATACTGAGGATGAAGTCTCCTCTCTGATTAAAACACACATACACAAGTGCAAATGCAATATATACATATACTGTATACACATATAGTTTTGACATTATTCACTGCAGATAACCATCTCTCTGTAAAAAAACCCAAAACATAACTGTTACTCAACTTGACATCTGTAAATTAAAAGTGCAATAATATTTTTAAAGAATAGAAATGGTAAGAATTAAGAGTGACAGTAGGTCAGGGCTCATGATGTGATTACAGGAACAGACTTGTCCCCACGATGCCATAAATTCAGTCAAGTCCAGGCTCACACTCTTCACCTGCAATTGCTGTGTTTTGGCAGCGAGTCCACTGGTAACCATGGCAGCAATAAAAAGAGGTATGTTGTCATGGGGACTGTCCACTCCTCCTGCGAGACTGATGCCCAGGGAATCGCGTGGACCCTGTAGTGATATGACACACACACACGGCACTAAAACGTGAAGAAATACTCAAAAGTAATAAAAAAATGCATCTCAAAGTCAAAAATACTATTTTTTATGTTAAAAATTTCATGCTTTACCTTTTGTATTATTACTTTTCTGATGCCAGCGTATAACTGAGATGCTGTGGGAGTGGAAGGGAAATAGACATTCACATACACGAAATTGGGAAATGCGAACAGCATTCTCTTTACTCAGAGTAAATAAAAAAACAGGATAAATGATGTGCAGGATGTATTTTTGTAAAATCAACATGAAGACCACTTACAGAAACATCCTGTTTTGCTATCAGTCTCCCTCTGGTGGTCGATGGAAGCATCAGATCTCCTTGTGGGTGTCAGGGTTGAACAGTCAGAGTCTTCGCTCTGGATAAAACACAACTTAAAGTACTCCTAGGTTCACAAAGTGTTTTTGTTAAAAAAAAAACAAATAGTTGAACTGCTGAAAATTCTAAAATAATGCAAAAAAAGGTAACAAATTCTGATCTCTCAATGCTGTAGATGTGACTAAATCAGAATTGAGTAGATAATCATAGTTTACCTGACTCCGATGTGTGTACTCAAGCCCAGCTTTAAAGCGAGCCACTTCCAGGTGGACCACTCCCCTGCAACTCTGACAGAAAAACAACATTTTTGGCATTTGATAATGAGCCATAAAAACCTTGAACTTAACTTAACATGGCATGAACGTGTCAAACCTGCAGTCTTCTCTGTGCATGCTCCTGGGATGCTGTACGGATATCCTCTCCATTGATTGACAGAAGTTGGTCACCTAGCAATAGCCTGCCATCTGAATCTGCTACGCCTCCTCTGATGATGTCTGACACAAATACGCCTGTGTCGTCACTGTCAGAAGGAGACAGAGGTCAAAGCCACAGTTCAGTGAATTCTGTGAACTGTAAGCATTCAGTTTTGCATGATCACACCTGAGTGCATAAAAACATGAGGCAACTTTGAATTCTGCAACATTTGACTTCACTGCACCTAACCTGCCTAATCCTACGGCCAGGTTCTCTAAGCTTTACTGACATGAGTCTAGTTACAAATACAGAAACAGCCTTTTAACTTAACAATGGCATCACACCAAAACATCACTTTACTTTTAAGATATTGCCACACAAACACATTTCCTGGCCGTGAACCTCAAAAATGAAGATACACTAATTAAAGTTAAGCGTTTTTTTCCCCCTCTGAAGTAAGTCTGAGAGAATACTAATGGCATTAACTCTTCAAAAATGTCAAAAATGTCTTCTACATAAAAATGAAGTAATTTGTGCAATGCATCAAAGTAAACATCTAACTGCAGTATAGTATAATTTGGTCAGACTTGTATATGTGAAGGTTCTAGACTTGTTTTATTTCAGAAACACCTCTTTCCCACAGTCATGAATCCCGGCCCCTCTTCTGGATGAGGCTTCAGCTCCACACTGAAAACATCCCACAGGTCTTCCTCCCTGTAAGCTTCCTGGTGCCTGAAGACACATAGGCGAACACGCTGCGTGGTAAGGCGCAGCACACTGCTGGCTTCACCGTGAGTGGCCTGCCGCAGGTCTATATCATTTACCTGAGAGAGAGTGAGAAACATGGACACAGTTCAGGGGGGGGGGGGGGGGACTGGGATTAGATGAGATTGGCGTTGGACCTGATGCTCAGGGTAGGCACCATGGAGCAAGCATCCGTTATCTGGTCCACCTAAAAAAAGTCTATTTTTGCTTTCATGCATGGGTCCAATGAAAAGATTTGCCAACAGTGACCTGACTGCTAGCATTTAAAAGACAATGTTGAATATTTGCAACAGTAATTACAGTGGAACCTCGACTCTCGAACATAATTCGTTCCGTAATGCTGTTCGAAAACCACTTTGTTCGAAAACAGAAACTCTATTTCCCATAAGAAATAATGGAAACTAGATTAATCCATTCCAAGGCACCAGATAAATGCCAATTTACACGCCTACGGTTATATTAATATGTAACTACATGTAGCTAAATAACAGATAACAAATAAAAGTGTAAACAGTATTAAAAACTAAAACATAGTAGAAGTTAATTTAACACAATTCTGTACCATTTACATACCGTTTTGGTATTACTGCTGCCTTTCTTTGGCTCCATGACTAAGGGCTAATATACAAACTTCATTTTTGATATGACAACTAAATGAATACTTATACTTATATTATGGTATCAATATGCTTGTGTGTACCCATAATACCTCTAATATCTCGTCTCCAGCCTGAAGTCTTCCATCTCTCTGAGCTGCTCCTCCATCATTTACCTCATGGATTATTACTGCCCCCTAGTGGTATAATCAGAAATCCCTATATTACCAACTATAAAATATACAGTATTGCACTTCTCAGTATTTCAAACAAACGAAATGCTATAGAATGTGAAAATGAAAAATACCAACCTACATTGCCAAATTTGGTTATTATAAAAGATTCATAACAAATGTCCCTTCTCCTAAAAGCGTCATAAAATTTTTATGTCAAATATCAACTGACTCTCACCAGCAGAGAATCACATCCTCCTACGATGCTGAGGCCTAGGCCTGTATTCCCTTTGGAAATCTCTATGGTGGATTCCCTACCAGCCACAACTGGGCAACTCAGGGGGTCAGAAGATGTGGAAGACTGTTCCATGTGACAAGTCGGCATGGTCTTGAGGGATGAAGGTGAGGAAGGGGAGGAGAGAGGGGCGTTTGAGGAGGAGGAGGCAGAAGTTTGAGAGCTGGGTAATGAAGGAGATGATGGGAGACTTGGGGAGTGACTGATGGAGAGCTTGACGGCGACTCTGTGTTTGAGAATCAACCTGGACACCTGAATAAAGAGAAGACAAGTGAGAATCAGACCACTGAATCAGTTTGACCCGGAAATTCACATTGTGCTCATGTTTGTAACCTGGTCGACTGATAGTCCTGCAACTGGTTCATCACCCACTGCTATTATTCTGTCTCCAACCTTCACCCTTCCATCCTGGATACAAACAGAGACACCATCGCTTCAGTCTTAGCTGAAGAGAAAATTAGGCGATGCATCATAATTAGTTTGATAGTTAACAAAGAATACAATTATTTCAGAAATGGTGGTTCTGATCACCCCACAATCTGTCGGTATGTCTATCTGACAGACAGACATATTGATCTCTATATATTATGAAGGGGATACAATAAGTCAGAGGAGCAAAATGCATTTCAGTGCAAATCAAAACACACCCTCTGGACAAATCTCTGATGAACTGTAGTCTGGAGCCCGACATGAACGCTTCTGAGAACATGACAACACTTTCAAACACAACAACCATCATCTCAGAATTAATGCACTTTAGATACCACCAGAAATATACAAGTAAAGAGACGAGACTCAACGCATCACGGTTCACGACTGCCTCTCTTGTACAGTAATGCGGTGCTCTCACGGTGCTAAGTGATAGCAAGGCTCGGATGAAATTCAATGCAACCTGTGTAGTACTTCCATGTCATCCAAGAGCATGTGTCAAGTTAGCAGCCAAGTCTGCTCAAGGGCCAGAATCTTTCTAAGCAGAAAAGTAAGGGGACCGGACTTAAAAAAAAAAAAAAAAAAGTATTCTTCCCAAGTATAATTCAGGCCAAATTAGGTGATTATTGTTCAGTTCAACGAATGAACGACTCCTTATCTCAGCGAAACGTCTACTTCTGGAACTCAGAGAGCAAAGGAAAATACTAATTTGAGACTCAATACAACAGTTGGCCTATTAAAATAAACACAAATGACACCTCTTGTGACCCATAGACATGGCTAATGATCCTCTGATAACTCTGGGGTAGCTCCTCTAGTTTGGCCCAGGTGCTACCATTAGCTCTGTGCGATGGCCAGTCTGGGAGTCAGACGTTTTAATGCTGGGTCCATGAAGGAGCGAGTATGGGGCTGGGGAATAATCAGATTATGCTTCTTGACATTTTTCCAGGGTTTAACAAGCTAATTTATCACTTTCCAGACAGACCGGGCCTTCTCCACTGGTGAGTAATGTTAGATATGCGCACTTTGTGGACGTATTAATATTTAGGTTTATTAATATTTTATTCTGCACACCTCCCAGAAGAGGAATGATTGGGATCAAATGCAGTGGAGGAAATTACCAAAGTACATTAATCCACTACGTCAACCTTTGCTAGGTATCCTTATTTTATGATAATAGTGAACGTAAAATATATGACAGAAAGTTATTTAAATGCAAGGCTCCAATTTATGAGGCTAAAACAATAAAAGCTTCAAGCACCTTAATGCATCAGCAATAAAAATAATACAATCATATGAACACTCTGTCAAGAGCCACTCTATTCCCATCAAGTACACGCTGACACTCAAGTCGCCTTCACACCAGAGCTGCTTGGTCCGTTTCAATCAGATCTTCCCAGTCAGGACCCAAACTAGGATCTGAACCCAAATGCATGACCCAAAGGAAAGTTAAATTCAGTAAGTTTTACTAACAAAGTATCAACAGAAAATCACTCTCGGAGAGGAAGATAACTATGACCCTGAAACTGAGCAAAGTCATAAATCATCAATGGCAAAGTGACAAAGAAAATCAGACAAAGTATCAAAATCCAAATCTCACTTCTCATGACATGACTTCGCTGGGTCAAACCGCTCAAGACGGACTGGCACAGGCCAAAGGGAGACACAAACAATTTATGCATGAGGCAGGGGAACACACGTGGAACCAATCAGGGCGGGATTGACACTCACACAAAGGGAGGAAGTCGGGGTCTGAAAAGAGGGAGGATGGATGAGTGCCAAACTAAAACAGGAAGTGGGAGAAACACATAGACACAAGACAAAATATAACCTAACATGACTTCCTGGACATGACAGTCGGCTTCGTTTGGGCAGGTATGAAAGCTCATCCGTACTCTGGTGTGGACAAAACAAGCGAACTCTTGTCCGCCTGAAAATGTGGGTCTCGGTTCACTTGCAAGTGAATCCTGGTTCGGTTCTTATGCGGTGTGAAAGCTCACCGTACCAAACACAGGACCAAATGTACGTAGTAACGCTATACGCAGTGCATCTAGGGTAGAGGAAGTACAGCATGGGAGAGGGAGGGATTTCCCCTCCTACTTCGTCCAATGACGATAATGATGATGTAATACCTTAAAGGCCGTGCCATGGTGAATCAGGGACCTAACCACCACTCCTTCCCTGGACTCCTCCTCTGCCAGGCTGAGGCCGAGACCTTTGAGATCCTGGAGGGAGAATGGGAAAAAAAAGCAGACCGTCTAACTGTGGATGAAGAGTTAATGATACGGCCTGTTGAGCTGCTTAATAGATAACCTGAGGTAGGGTGATGTTCTGAGTGTCTCTGGATAATCCCCCAGAGTCCGTTTGGGAGTCGTCTGTGTCCTCGTGACCGGTCCTGCTGTCTTGGGTAAGAGGATGGCCAGCTTCTTTATTTCTAAACAAACAAAGCCACATCAGATTTCATCTGGATGTTTTCTATCATTCCCAGCATCCTGTTTTAGTGCAGGTTTGGAGGAAATGTAAATGCCATCAGCAAATCGCTCAGCATGTCCGACCTGATGAGAACTAGCTTGACTTTAGATGGAGCGTTATTGATGATGGTGGAGGCATTTTGGTGACTCCTGCCATACAAGATCTGTCCATTGATCTGGAAGAAAAATCAGGTCATGAATCTCCTCACCGATCCTTCTTTTTCCCATCCATCTCCACATTCATCTGCCATCTTCTGTCATCCACTTCTGTCTCCCCTCCCCCTCTCAGGCGCACCTCTGCCCCAGTTCTCCTCATCATCTCTGGTTCTCGCAAAAAAAAAAAAATCCAGCTCTGCACCATCCTTCAAATGGTGATTTGTGCGATAAATCTACCGTGCAGGTCCTCAACAATCGACTCATCAAAGCCGCCTACCCACAACCTTCTGCTCTCCTTATTCCGATCTTGATCTCAACCCAATTTTTGTAACTTTGTCTCTGTAGAAACTCCAAAAACCTTTTTTTGGTCTCTACGATCAACCATCCATTACTCTAAACCCTCCTCCCACATTCTCACTTGCTGTTCAAATCCAATATCTTCCTCACCTCCAATAGCTCGTCTCCTGCCCTTATCCTCCCGTCCAAACCAGCAGGTCCCTGAGGGTCTACGTCAGCCACGTAGATGCTCATCCTGGCCCTGGATCCATCCCTGTTCCCTGTGAGGCTGATTCCTAGACCACGAGCAGCAGTGTCCTTCTCCAGTTCGATCACGTGGAGTTTCCCGGCCAGGCTGCCATAACGCTGAAGCATCTTTTCTAGGAGAGACAGAGTTAACAAACAAGATGCTGTTAGCTAGCAGACGTTCTGATGGGCACGCCAAAGAGTGGAAGTGTGGAACGTTCTGATTGACACGTCGTGTGGAGATGAAACGGCGCAGCCTGGTAAGTGTGTGTTGCTGCATTTTGTCTGGTGAGGATGATGTCAGTCACGCTGACAGAAGGGTGAAGAATGCCTGTGTTTCTGCACCACTTGTGTGTGCATGCTTGTGCCCAAGGAGAAGATGTGTGTGTGTGTGTGTGTGTACGTGTACTGTATGACTAAAATATATGCTGTGTTTGTTAACTACTGTGTGTGAATGTGTGCGTGTCTACGTGTGCGTATTTACTTATGCACACAAATATGATTAAAAGTCATATATGTGGTGGTCAAAGAAGCAAAATATTTCTGTCGCACTTTGGATGACTGTTTTCCACTTGTGGATCCCTATATATTCTTTATTTGTATCCATGCTGGTAAAGCATTTTACAGATTCTTGCTGCTTAACACTATTTTGCTGACTTACGCGCTTAGATTTCAAGGTTGCGTGGCTCCAGCTGCGACTCCCACTTAAGATCCATGGGTTTCCTTGTTCTCTTTATTTCCCTTGTGTCTGCCCACCTCCCTGTCTGTGATTATGTGTATGCATTTGCACTGCTTCCTGCTCCCCTGCGGCTGGGAAATCTCCACACCCATCTGCAATAACCTCATCCGCCCTATAATAAACACGCTATTTACCGGATGGTGCCACCTGACTCATGCCCACTTTTTTTTTTCCTTCTGTGTGGCTTTCTTTCCTGGATTGCCAGGACCGGTTCGTGAGCCCATGCCACTCCAGCCAACGGCCTCGAGCCTCTGCCTAACTCAGCAACGCATTGCTCCTCAAAGCCTTTCAGCTCCCTGCCTCGATCAGCCACGGAAACAAATAAACCTTTTGCTCAAACTCATCCTCTGTGTCTTTGTTTGCTTTTGCTGTACCTCAAGGATTGGCACAAGGGGGCTTTGATGCACAACACTGGATGTAAACAGAAACTTTGTTTGCAATAAAACTCCACAGGGCATTATCACTACTGTATGTACACAGAGTAAACTAAAGAAAGACTATAAGAAGAAAAACATTATTTTTTGGCCCAAGAGGAGAATAAAATCCTTTCCCATTTTTGTTTTCTTTTTCCAGGAGGTAATGCATTCTCATCCTGGACCAGGCCAATTGGCTTATCATCCATGGATGGATGGATGGATGGATGGACAGAATAAGTCTGATGACAAGATCATTGGTGGACCCTTCGACAATGTTTTGAAAAGTCTGTGTCACTTGTGAATTTGAGACACTCGTTTTTATTTGAACATTACACTTTTCTAACGAATGGAACTACAACATAATGATACAGGATCACTGCGCGATGAAGACTCACTCATGCAGGTATCATCCTCATCTTCAGCTGAAGCTGCGAGCGGCGTTGCTGCAGTTATGGGGCGTTCCCCATCCGTTTTCTCCAATGTCAGCAAAGGCACCTTGGGAGAGGTTTTGCATTATTGAACAGGCAGAGTTGGAGATGCCTCAGGGGTCCTTACAGGCATGAGATGGACTACCCCTGGGGCTTGTTCAGTGTGCTTGATGTAGCGGTGAGAAAAACTGACAAACAGGATGAATTAATGAGCACAGCTTTAATGCCGGCTAAAAATAACATGAAAGATGACCAGGAACATGCATTTTTGTTGTTGTTGTTGTAACAAACATGCACAGAAAAATAACTTCAAAAGAAAGTGCAGTCTATTTAGAGAGTTACGCCTTTCCGCCTAAAGAGAAAAAGAATGGGTCTAAACAACAAGGTAGCTGCAGGGGACTTTGAACTGTAAGGCTTCTCTCGATAAATATGCACCTTAATTAAAATGTTGGGAGGTTGGAATAGTGCAAATGCTAATACAAGGCTGTTTTTCAGATGTTCCCATGATAACACACACACACACACATGCACACAAAACAATTTACCAACCTTAAAAGGGGTGGGAGTGAAGGGGTTTGTGGGGGAGAGACTAAGGAACAGACCACTGAGAGTCTCTGCTTCCTTCCAACATAAGGGAAAACACATATGGCCATCAATACAGCAGCGCACCCCTCAAATCGCCCTAAAAAGCTTCGCCGTTCTTTCTGACATACCGTGTGGGTTTTAATGACTCACCTCTCTATGTATACCATAGTGTATATATAAAACATTCTCTACGCACTACAGTCGTACACATCCAAAAATCAGGAACAAAGTGGGAACAAAACCTGAGAAAAATGATTTCTTAACGTCCACTCATATGGAATCTGAAGGCATCAAAGGCTTGCAGAAGTAGCTATGGTGCACGACATGTTTCAGAGCAGAGCTTTTTCTGATCTTATCCTATCGTCTGTTGGTAGAATTTAAACCGAATGTTATGTATTAAGTTAGTTCAATGGTACCTTGCTGCTGTGTGAGCTGGGCCGTGGTGTCGGACTGAGTCTCTTATGGTTGGGAAGCATAGGAGCCTGTGGGCGAAATATAAGACGCAGAATAGACAGATGAGTATCTCTGTAGCGGTGAAACACAGATGATGAAAATGCCCCCATTGTTCTACGATGCTAGATTTTTTTTATTTTATTTAGAAAAATATACTTTTGTTCAGTGTGTTGCGAGTCCAGAGGACATATTGTAATGTCACAAACTCCCACACACACACACACACACACCTCAGCTGGAAAGTCTGATGGGATTTTTCTACGGAATATACAGCTGCACCTTCCCTTTGCACTTGTTGATTATTGAAATTCAATGATAAGAGAACATAAAGCCTGAAGAGATTTAAATGCTAGACATCAAGATGTCTGTACATCTGCATATCATTTCACAGTACCGGTACATAAAAAAAGCAGCTGAAATGTGAAATGTGTTTTTCCTATGGCACAGTACCTGAGATCGCTGCTGTCCTGATTGGACCAGGAAGATCACAGCATCTCCAGCATTGCGGATGGCATCCACTGCCTGCTCATGGCTGGCGTCTCGCAGGTCCACACCACAAACCTTGACCAATTTAACACAGAGAGAAAAATATCATAAAAAAATAATGTCTGTCTGAAGCTTTTATTTAAAGGGAAGTTGAAATATCTGGGTGGATAAAATCGAGCGGAATGTCTGTATGTGGGATACTCTAATGAAATAACCTGGGAAAATAACGATATGCAATCGATGTGTCAAACTCTAATGTAGATAAGAGCTGGAGTGAATAGCATTTTTGTGGGTATTAGAGTTGCATTATTGTTATTGTTGCATTAATATAACACATTTGCACCATGATGAATGATGTAAAATGAATAGCAGAATCCTCTGTCCTGTTAAATTTAAAACTATAGCCTTCAGGTTTTTTTCTGTGCCGCAATAGAAACCTTTGAATTGCTGACAAAGAAATCACTCATGTACCAATTTAACACACAATAAGGAACTCACCTGTACGGCCCCTGCTGCTCAACATAATTTAAAAACGCATTACAGCCTGCAGAGACCAGCAGAGGCAGAGTAAAAGACCCAGTGAGGGTCTTTAAATAGAATTACATATAGTTTTGAATGGGTGGCCGATTGTGTGTATACACTAATTTGAACGTCCCACGTTACTAATGAACGGATCAGGCAGCTTCCACTTTGATTTATGGAAGGTGCTGCTCATTAGCTAATAGACAACCTGTCAACCAGTGAGTCACGGATTTAGTCGGATATAATAAATCTTCACATATCCATCACCATTCTGCCGCCGTGGGTGGGATATTTAAGCAGTAAAACTTACAAGTGTTGGTAAAACTAACAGGACAGAAAAAAAAATCTCTGAAATGAATGTTCTGAGATAGCTCTGATTTATCAGGAAAATAAATGATTTACTCCAAACAATTTCACCGCGGGACCCTGGAATGTGTGTGTAAATCTTTTAATTATCGCCCCTGTGTGATTGGATACACACAAGAGTATGCATCATCTATGACTACTTATAAACACACACACACACCTCTAGTATCCTGTCTCCCGTCTGGAGGGTGCCATTCCGTGCTGCCGGGCTGCCTGGGCTGATGTTCTTGATGAACACTCCTCTCATCATATCTCCACTGCTCAACCTCCGACCCATACCTCTGCCTCCCATGATGCTGATGCCCAAGGACTGGCCCGGTTCTCGAGCCAATCGCACTCTGGACCATGAATAAAAGGAACACACAAAAATTGTGACGCTGTGCACATTTTTCTTAGGAGTAGCAACCGTGATGATGAACTTTTGTATCCCTCGTGAGCGCCTCGGTTTGAAGCATTACTGCAGAAATGTGCATGAAGGAGAATTAATCCACAATTGTAGTTGTTTTTCTTCTTCTTTTAGTCTCCCTATATCCGCTGCTTAGGGCTGCAGATAAAGTTCTAGAATACACCTAGAACGCCTTCCAGGAAAAGACTCAAGGAAGCTCGTCTTTGTACGTAGTGCAGCTTATGTGATTTATCCAAGGGAGATGGATTCATTCATTTTCCAAAATCCAGGTCACAGGTATTGCTGGAGCTTAGCTTAGACAGTCATTCACACACACACTACCACACTCACACCTGTGGACAATCTAGCATAACCAGTTCACCGAATTTGCACATTTTTGGTGGTGACGAACTTCAAGTCGGATTTGAACCTGCAGTGTTCTTGCAGCGAGGCAACAGCGCTACTCACTGCACCACCGTGCTGCAGGGAAGCAGTCATAAATACAGGTCATGAAGGGAGCTGCTCGCTATCGGCCTAAGGAAAGCGATCATGCTGAGGCTTGTGCTGCGCTCCTCTCGCTGTGAACATAGTCTGAGCACACTGGGATTTTTGCTAAGTTGTTTCTGGCAGAGAAAGGATGAATTACATTTTGGGCAGTTTTGAAAAAAACAAAAAAAAATATGAAGAATCACTTATGTCAGTGATTTAACAACCTTCTGGGTTGATCCCAAGTCACCGAGGCAGGAGGATGGAACTCCTCTTCTCCCTCTGCTTTACCATCCGTCTGTAACTCCACCTCCTCCTCCTCCTCGTCCAGCTTTGGTGCTTTCCCATCCGCACTACTCTCGTTCTTTTTCTTTTCCACAATCGCTCCATCTTTTCTTGCTTCCTCCTTCTTCTTCTGAGGGGGACATTTTGGAATTTGCCAACTGATGTTGAGACAATATCCAAACAGAAAAATAAAGATGCAGTTTATGACTGAATAAAAAAATCCCTCTTAAATATTGACGGCTCTAAAATGTCCTTTTCATCAGCAGCTAACTGTGTGAGCACAAGTTTAATTTGATCATTATTCTGGAATTTATTCAGAACAAATATTAACTATACACTGCAAATGATGAAACGCTGCTGAAATGGGAGGGTTTGCTGTCTTACTCGACCTTTTGTGCTTCATAATGCGATCAAAATAATCAATGTATTGATCTCCTTCATCCAATAGATCAAATAATTGGCATCTTGCTGTGCATTGCTGTTCTTTCAAGTCCTGACACCCAACCCATGTGATTTGTTTTTTCTTTGGCCAGCAGTAATAAATGGATATACCCCTGACAACACACATTTTTCTCCAATGGAGGTCACTGTAAGGTAGCAGCTTTGTCTTTACGTGCATGTACAGATGATGCCTATGCATATATACAGCACGCACACTGTATATGTGTGCAGGAAAAAGGGAGAGAGAAGGAGAGGATTTTTCATGAATATACTTAACGGTGGAGGGCCGTAATAAGCCCATGGAGGTGAGTGATAGTGGTGCTATCTGTGAGACAGCAGCCTATAGCCAGTAAAGTTACAGAAGAGGGCAGAACAAATGGTTCCACCAGGGCTGAAAGAGAGCATCCAGGATCGAGGGATAGGACCAAGGCGGGGAAGGAGGGCGAAAATGAGGTAGAGAGAAAAAAAAAGGAAAATGACTGATGGTGGGAGAGATGAAAGACAGATGTAGACAAAAAGAGTCAAGAGAAAGGTCTAGCAGAGAGGGGGGGGGGGGACAAAGACAATATATTGAAAGATAAGAGTGAGGAAAGGGCTGCAGAGAGAAATGGGAGCAAGGGAGGAGAAAAGCAGAGGCACAAAGACGGAGTGAAAGCAGGGACAGACAGAAGTGAAACAATTCATTTTCGCTGACAGTCAGCACTGAGATCCATAAGCGAACGGCTAAATATAATTCAGCGATTCAACAGTCAGAGAGGCTTTTGCCTTTACCAGAGGAAAGAATGGAGAGGCGTACGGTGCGGAAGAGAAGTGCACTGAGCGGGCTGTGCACCAAAATGCATTGTTTCCTCATGAATGTGGTTAATTAAAGTTTCAGATAATAACTCAGATCATTAGCAACACTCAGGAGCTGCTGATAAATTCAATCTCTGATGTTTCACAGCAATAGCTGCTATAAAAATCAAACGCCTGAGGATAATGCATGAAACCAACTCACTTTCAGACAGAATGCGTAGCTTTGACTCTGTGGGAATTTTCTGCTGTGAAAATAACAGCCCATCCTAAAGCTTGAGCCTTGAAGTCTGATGATAATAATAAGACTCGTAATGATTTACCTGTGGATCTTACATTACCTTGAGTCCAAGGCCAGGGCCGTGCCAGGACCTCTGAAGGACGCGCTGAATGGAACAGAGGCTTTAACAGCTGGCTCGGAATGCGCAGTGTTAAATTTGACAGACGCGGCGTGGTTGAGGATGGATGAAGCCAGAGTTGGAGATGTAGCTCCGACCGGACCAAAGGACGTGACTGATGCCGAGGTCGGTTCTGGGATTGGTGGCGACGGTGATGGAGGGGAGCTGTCTTCACCGATGGAGCCCAGAAGGGGCAAACGCAGACGGGTGCGGTACTCCTCCACCTGATGGGCTGGGACATAACTGATGCTGAGAGGAGAGGAATATGGGAGAGATTGCTGCACAATCAATGAGTTTCAGCATCGATCAAACAGGACAACAAGGAAAGAGACAAATTGCACCTATGCAGTATAAACTGCAGCTCTGCTATTGAATCGGAGAATGAACCAACAGTATGGTTTAAATGAACAGTCCCACATTCAGGAAAATACTTCATTTCACTCTCCTTCAAGGGATAGAAGAATAAATATAAAGCCGCATTCCAGCTGCCGTTTAGCTTAGCTTATCTCAAAGATGAAGGAAGACGTGACTAACCTCGTTGCGTTCCCAAGTGATACTTTTCATACTATTTTTTTCTGGTTTAAAATGTCATCTAACTCTTGAGAATAGTGTGAATAAAACCTATTTCCAAAAAATATCAATCTGGGGGATCTGCTTTTCAGATATGCATCGCTAGAGTTTTTAAACACAACAAAGTTGACCTAAAAAAAAAAAGGTCGAAACTCTTTATGGGTGCATGCATCTGTGGCCTGTTGTGCGTATTCATATTGCTCCAGAGTTTTCTACTAACAAGCTTCCATAACATTGGACGCCTCTAGTTTTGCTTATTTAAATTAAAATATATTTCCCCTGCAGAAGACAGTCAAGCGCATAAACGACAACTTCCATTTACTGAGGATGCCGTCAATTTATTTAAGTGCTCTAAAATTAGAGATGTGTCCCACACCATTACCATTAAATTTGCACTCCATCTGGTAAAGAGTCAAATGGAAAATGAATCTTCAAGTTTAAGTGAGTGTCGCTCAAAGATTCTGCTCCTATGCAAGACTCTCTGAAACACAGCTTTTATTGTCGAAAAACGTGTTTTGCCTGGATCTGGCTCCAATACGGCAGAATTGATGTCACTTAACCGAAGGGCCAAGGACACCATTCCCCTCCTCACAGCAGGCAGTAGACATGCTGTTTAGAGCCCATTTATCTACTCTGTGATGGTAGCAGATTGAATGTGGAGGTCTTTTACACTAAACTGGTGTGACTGAGCCACGTGGACCGTTTGATAGTGACAAGCCCTCGCCTGCCTGTCGGACTCTGAGACTACCAAAGCAACTCAATCTGCCTGCATTCTGGCTTCGTTTGTTTGCAATGTTGTCTGGAGGAGGTAGAGTGAACATGTGTGTACGGGTGAATGTTTTAGTGTGTGTGTGTGTGTGGGCGCGTGCATAATGAAAGACACGATGCATGGATATGTTTGCAGATTGTGTGTGCATAAATGAGAGGCTCTTTAAAAACGCTCCTTTATTCAGAATCGCGCTGTTCAAGGTGAGGTGACTGATGAATTATTCAGGATATTTTCAGTCGCACGAAACATTTATTTTTGGAGGTTAGAAAGGTTGTGTGAGTGTGTTGGTGTGTGTGCCTGTAAAAGGCGGCGATGGCGAGGGAGTGGGTGTTTTGCTGGGCAGAGGCAGGGGGATAGGGCCAGTCAGCCAAACGAGCATTGTCACTGCGGAGCAATCACTGCTGATGTTAGATCAAGTAATACTTTACTTGGTTTCCCCTGGAGCAATTTTTTTTTACGTCATCATCCAATCTAATTTAACATGACTGCCGCTCTTCTGTCAGCCACAGCACTAAAAACAAAGTAGTAATGGAGCTCCAAAGTGAGGCAAGATCATTTATACTTAATGATACAGTGAAAGCCGAGTTTGTGACTGCCGGGAGGACATTTCTATATATTTATGATGCATATACACTCTCTCATCCGAGCCACAGAGTTGGTAAACATCTGCATCTAGAAAATGTGAGCAATATTCAGTAACGATTTTTTTTTCTGAACTCCCAAATGAGCTTTTTTAATTATCTCTTGATGAAAAGCTCAGTCTTTTCTCTTTCTCATTTTTCAAGGCCAGATTTGGCACACACACACACACACACACACACACACACCTACACACACAACTCTGTAATCTTCTGTCCAATGCAGGACCCTGTAATCTGTCATAAGTCATGTCTGCTAGATATTATGTGTCACATTTTAGCCACACACACACACTCTATCAGATATGTTATGTTTTGTTATCTTTGTTAAGATGAACTCTTAGACAAAGCTTTCTGTGCATATAGTTATAAAGAATTTATCCACCACAATAAAATGTATTCCATGTATTAATACATTCCATTCATTGAATGGTGATGCCTGTCCTTGGGGAAATCTCTCCCTTTGTTATCATGCTGCTTCATCCATAGCCTTTATCATTTGGCCAGGCAATCTCATGTAAATGCAACACCCACCTTCTGCAGGAGCAGATGTGCAATTAGCAAGAAAAAGATCAACACTAATCAGGTTGTGCAGGTTCTTTTTCACAGAAGACATTTTAACAAGTCAGGAACAAATGCAGGAGTAAATACTGGCAACGGAATTAACAATAACTGAATTACATTTAGCTCCTTTTTCAGGATAGGCTGCCATTTTACAGATCATGGCTTGTCTTGCTACACTTGAAACTTAATTGCAAGCAATAAAAATCATGTTGTAAAACATGTTGTAAATATTAAGTATTAGGTTTATATATATACACACAGTATATATATTTCTAAATAAAAAACCAAACCAATAATAATAAATATTCTGCTCTGTTTTTATAAACTCGCACTTTAGCAACAATATTTAATTCTGTGACTGTACTTTAGGGATAAATAATGATCTACAACGCAGGAATGTCAAGTTTCATGCAGCGTTTGAGCCCCTCCCTGCACAGAGGTGGCGGTACAGAGCTATTGGATGTAAGTTCATTGCTATTCACATGAGGTGATAGATCTGCTGTAGAAAGTGTGTAGAGATGGAGAGCGAGCGCTACACCATGATGAGACAGTATGGATCACCTTTCTTCTCTACATGTTGTAATGCGGTTGCTTGGCTCCTCACCTCATCTCTGGCCCTGTGACAGAGTGCCTGCGGAGCGCGGCCCTCGCCTTGGCGTTGGTCAGGTTGCAGGCAGCTTCTCCATTGATGGCTAAGATGGCATCCCCAACCCCCAGCCTCCCATCCTGGCTAACAGAGCCCCCCTGGACCACACTGCGCACGAGCATGCCTGAGCCATCCTTGATTGCACTCACCGTCATCCCTGCCAGCAGGCGCGCACACACCCACACCCACACACACACACACACACACACACACACAAGCACAGGTGAGTGGAGGGTTGGCTAAAGCTGCCGTGAATGCTTGCCAAATAGACAGAGGCGTAATCAGCATAATCAAGACAGACACTTGAGAGATTAGCACACAATCATGGCTGCACATGCTTGACATTTGCACAGCATGACCCTTCACACTCACACAAGATGCACAAACACGATTGCAATCACCAACACACAGGGTACAGGGCACAGGTGATTCAAGGGCTAACGCATGTCTGCTTTCCCCCGACTTTGGCATTATCAGACTGAATGCTAGGCCCATTACACACTTCATTAATGCAAACAGGCAAGCAGCAGCACACACACCCACCCACCCACACACACACACACACACACCTACGCACACATACGCTGCAGACAGGGAAGGCTTCAACAAATAATCCCGGTCAAGGTCATTACTTTACTACATTGCTATCTAATGGCGGATTCACATCCACAACACTATGGTCATATATAATTTGAAGTTGGTCAAAGAAATGACTTTGTGCTAATTCGTGATCAAATAAATAGTTTATTGCTTTTTGGTGTTACATTCAAATTACAATACAATCATAGTGCCTGGATTACAATCAGCTGAAGACACAGCTACCGACGCCGACTGGCAAAACAGGAGACACACATTTAAAAGACATCAGAGGAAGCCTGAAGAAATAATAATGAGCGTCTTTAAGTCCCAAAGGAGTTGAAATACTACGACACGCAGAAAAATCCATGTTTGCCAGTACAAAACTGGACAGCAAAAAAACATTTAATCATATTTTATGGTCAATGTCTATATGAAAAAACTATACTTGTTTTGACCTCAACAAAACACTGTCCAGGTACTAAATGTTATAGGTTCACAGCATTCAAGAATAACTTCTACACAGGTTGCTTGAATTCATGACAAGCAAGGCTAGATAAAAGTGTTCCATCAATCTTTTCCTCAAACAACCTTCGCTAATAGGCAAACAGTCCCCTCTGCACAAAACAACCATAAAAAAGTATTTGTGGTACTTGTCAATCTGTGGCATCGCTAAAAATGGGCATGATATCGTAGTTACACAATCGATAGAATTGTACATGACACCTAACAACAGGAAGAACGTAAAGTAGTACATATTGTACTACAATAATAGTGTTCATTAAATTATCCACTACTGAATCATTACAGGTACAGACCATAAGTCTGGCCTAATAACCCCCCCCCCCCCCCCCGATGACAATACAGGAGCGTCTTACACCCTGTTGATTCCTGCCTATCGTCTATAATGAGACCAGTTATACTCACTACACTCACTGTACTCAACACCAGAGTATAAAAACAAATACATAAATAAATAAATCAACATTTCAAACAAACACAATCACACACACACACACATACAAAAATAAATACATCAAGAATCATCTCCTCTCTCAGGCAATGAGGACCATGTAACTACTCCTCTTCAGGGCAGTCTTCATCGCCACCACCCATTAGAGATATTAGCGCCACGTACACACACCAAGAGACCATCACCATGAGAAAGGCGGCGAACATACCAAGGCTACGGTTGCCCCGTACAACAGTGATTGTCCTCTCAAAAGTAGCATGGGGAGGGAGAGCCGCCGCTTGCTGCCTATTGTTGTCTTCCATCATGCCCAAACGATGACGGAGTTGGTTTTCCTAGAAAAGAAAGATGGAAAAAGAGATGGATAATTGACTAAAAACGTGCGAGCTGCACTGTGAGGATTTTGCCAGGCACAGTATTTCACGGCAATCCTTCCAATACCCCTCTACCCCCCAACCCTGAACCATACAGGTGGTTCAACGGAGGACCACACAGACACTTGGACTGAGACCACCACCCACAAAAACTGAACGACACAGAAGGTCATTTGTTCCTGTGTCATTTAACTTATTATTCAATGATTCATTGTAAAATTGTATGACTGTTAAGTATTTGTATATATTATTGTTTTCTTTATCTATTTCTGCACTATGTGCATACTGTTAATTATTCTGTTTCTTTGTTGAGTGGGGCAATGTTGCTGATATAATTTCCGTATGGGATTATAATAGTATTTTGATTCTGACTCTGATTCTGATTCGTTCCAAATGCAGCGATTATTTCTATCATTTTAGTATTTTATGTATATTTAACTTATTTTTTTCCAGTGAAACATTTCAGGTAGCATGTGCATGTGCGTGTGTGTGTGTGTGTGTGTGTAGTGTGTGTGTGTGTGATTGAGCTGCACCAGTGTTGTGGGAGCTGTAAGCACTTTCCATCAAGAGGCTTTTGTTGGTAATTACACAAAAGCAACTACAAAAGGCTGCTTCAATAGGATTGAGTTGAGGCCGCAACAGAGGAACACGTCGTTGACACTGAACACTTTCTCCATAGGCTACCTGATCCAGTCTGCTCTAAGCGCTAACACTGTCATAGCAACCTCTTACAGAGCAGCTAAAATGTGCTCCCCGCAGAATCTCAGGTTCGCTCGGCAGCTTGGGAATGAGCGATGCTTCCTGTGTGAGACACTGCAGGAGTCTGGCTGTTGTCTGACCACCAAGCCAGTAAGAACTCAAAGGAATCTTTTTTTTTATAATATCGTGATTGATTGTGTGTTTGATGAAGAACCAATTCAACTACTGTTCTATACATTCTAGAAATGTTATTTATTTTTAACACACTAAAATGTTTCTGTGAAACAGAAAGTCGGTACAAAAGGAGCTGTGTCAATGGCCTACCGTTGTGGTGCCCCACGGCTGGACGATGCTGTTGTCCTCCGGGTCGTAAGTGGCGTCGCTTGCGTTTTCCTCCTCTGCCTGGGCCAGCAGGCCGACCTGAACGTGGCTCTCAGTGTCATCGCAGGAAGCTCTCATGCTCCTCTCCGAGATGGGCGTTAAGTTGCCGCACAGCTCCAGCTACGAAAACAAAAGTGTCAAAAATCAAAGTATCAAATGTGTTGATTCAAATAATGTTTTAAAAAATCTGTCATGGAAGCACGAGGTAAAGACGCTGACTAGATTAGGCGGCCTCTTCTCAACCCAGTTGGTTGGGCATTGTGTTCATCTCTGAGCTTCATGAAATATTGAAGAGCGCTGTAACTGGATTCTCTGTCCCTTGTTACTAAGCCACAGTCCACAACAAAAGATGAACCGTGCTGTAAAAAGACATATACTTAACTCATTGAGTGCCAACCATTTTAAACTCAGCTATATGCCGAGTGCCCCAGTTTTCGTGCATTTTTCCCCGATTTTCCAAGCCCCACAGAATATTCTTTATTATGACTATGCAAACTCCGAATACCGAAATGAAAGACTAAAGCATATTCTTTCATCAAAAAAAAAGTGTGTTCCGGAGTTATTGGCCGTTGAAGAGAGGCAGATTTCAATATCAGGGTTGGCAGTGAATGTTTGGGTTTCAAAAAAACGTCTTTAGACGTGAATGGCACTCAAAGAGTTAAATAATTGTTAAATAATAATTAAACACAAAATTCCCCACTTTTAAATTAATCAATGCCACAATCCATGATCATTAATATATTTACATGTTTTTGTTCATTGTTTGCTGAATTTCCTCAACTTAAATAATAAAAGAAAAAATATATTGTTATTCTAAAAGTGAGGCATATTTTTTTTATTGCAAAACATGTCAGGATAAGAATTATTTCCATATCACACACTTCTCATAATCTTTTTTGGAAACATTTTGTGACACAAGATAAGATAACTTGCATTTATTTATGTGCCTTAAGGAAATGCACTCAAAAAGATTTACTTACTGGCAATGGCTTGGCAGCTCCAATGCGGACAGGGCCATAGCCAGTGGACTTCAGGACATGCACAGCATAATCCAAGCTGGAGCCCTCCAAATCAGTTTCATTAACAAACATGAGTCTGTCGCCGGGCAACAGGCGGCCGTCTCGATCTGCTACGCCTCCATGCACAAGTGACCGGATAACCAAAACTGTTTTAGCAGCATCTTCTGGATCCTACAGATGGACATAAGAAAGGATAAGGTGGTCTGTTGTAGACAGACAATGATTCACACACACACACACACACACACACCTACACACACACCTACACTCACACTCACACCTACGGACAATTGCACTTAGCCAAGTCACCTAATTTGCATGTTTTAGGTGGTGGGACAACCCGGAGAGAACCAACGCACACACGGGGAGACCAGTGAATGAGAAAGGGATGAAGAGCAGACTTAAAGACACCAGTAGGTACTGCTGTACATAAAAGCAAATGGATTGGGTGAGTTTGTGGGTTTACTCTACAGAGAAGGAGTCGTTCCATTCTGAATGGGAATTGCAGAGTATAAAAAGCAGAATAATTCAACATGCTTGTCTATCTTCGAAGTATGTGTTCGCCTTCTATCTCTGTCAAACCTGACACTGCTATTCTTAGATGGCAGCTTGTTCCAGTCCAATCTATTTGAGGGAAGGCTCACCGCCATGTCTCTGACCTGATAGTCCAGGATGCTGAAGCCCAGGCCAGAGTCGCCTTTCTCCAGCTCAACCACCTGCGCCTCCCTCTCCCACATGGCCAGTGGAGGCGACATTGGGGGCACGCCACGCTTGGCGATGTCCTCAGCTGTAGGGCAGGGGATGACACAGCCCTGGTCCAACTGGGACGAGTAGAAGAGACACAGGAAATAAGACTGATTTACAGGAGAATGTGTCTGTGTCACTTCAGATGTAGAGCATGTGGAACAATCCTAATGGGGTTAATCCCTTTTTACTTCCTCAATGCCTTCACCTTGTCATTGAACTCTGCCAGCAGCTCTTTCAGGGTGAGGTGCATGTCATCATCGTCTTCCTCATCACTGTAGGGCATGGTGGGAGGTACGATGCGAGAGCACACCAGGCAAACATACATGGGCAGCTCCTTCAGAACGCTGACGACGTCCTTGTGTGTCTCTCCAATGAGAGGGATCCCATTCACCTGCAGGATGATGTGTGATGATGTCACACCTGACATCAGCCGTTACTGTTCATTTTGGTCCGTATGCTAATTTTGATTTTAAGACTGCCTGTTTATCAGCATGACACTAAATGAGTCAGATGCTACTGAAGTTGAATTTAACAGAGTGCATCAAGCTATTTAAAAAAATAAAGAAAAGTAAAGATGAAAGCAGCAACTGAGAAAGCTCGTTTAAGAATGGTGACGACTAATGGCTCTGCCACACTGGTGTCGTCTGCAGGAGATTAAAGGGTTGAGCTGCAACACGGATGCAGGCTGTGCACTCAAAGATAGGAAGGACACAAGCCAGTGCAGTGTACTCTGTGAGAAGAAGAAAAAAAACATCCACTCTGCGTTGTCTGGGAGTACATCAGACGGCTCATCATGATGAGTGATGCGCGTGGGTGTTTGATCTTGCCCAATGGAGGAGGAGGAGGGCAAGCGCCCCCCCCTTCAATAGAGCAAAAACTGCACAAAGGCAAGCACACATACTCACACCCACCTCTTTATGACTGTTTATTGCTGCCTTAAGGGAAAGCATTGCAGAATGCATTGATAGATTAAAGAGATGATCAGTATAGTAAGAGATGGAGTTTATTGAATCGTGTCTTATCACTAATAGTTCACAGATTTGGTCAAATCTGCCCCATGCAAGTTTGAGTGTTATTCTGTCTGATGTGAGCTCAAGGCTCCATCAATCCATGCCATTCAGGTACCTCCAATATCTGGTCTCCGATAAAGATCTTTCTGCTTTGCCCAACAGGCCCCTCTGGCAAAATGGAGCACAGGTAGTGGTGTCCTGCTCGAACCTCCAGACTGATGCCAAGACCACTTGTCTCACCAAAGCGCTCCAACTGACACACCTAAAACGGTGATGTGAAGTATAAAGGTGGAGAAAAAGACAATTCTGAAGCATTTCAATGAGAGCGATATATAGAACCCCACCTTCTGTCACAATAATTAATGGCTTTGATCTTTGACCTTTTTCAAGGCTGCAACTTGGCCTTGTCCCCGTCGCCTCCCACCACATTAAATCACTGGTCCTTGTAGTAGTGAATGGGTTAGTGAATTGACCTAATGTTAGGGCATCACCAAGTCCCTCCTTTCTCCTTTCTTGCCATTTTTTTTTTTGTTTGGTGCTCATTTAAAAAAAAAAAAAAACAGCAAATTAAATCATAGAGTTTCAAATTCACATTTTGCTGCCCATTTTTTTTTAAATTAAGAAACGACATGATAAAGTTTCCAATTTAAAATGTATATAATGTCATGATCATGATGATGCGGTGGGGGATGATGGATGTGTGTGTAGAGTATAAAAACAGCGATAAAAGCGGTGCAGAAGAGAGAAAAAGCAAGGGAGATAAAACCGGGCAAGTCAAAGTCTTCTTTTTCTCACTTGCTTTTTCTCTTTTCTCCACCATTTTCAACCCTGTTTTTATATCCTACACACACACACACACAAGAACAATTGACACCCTTGAAAAGGGTCTAAGGTCAAAGCCATTAATCATTTTGCGAGAAGGTGGGGTTCTATATCGCTCTGATCTGCACAATATAGATACTTGTCTCTGTCTTAATGTCTACTTTCATCACAAACAGACATACAATAACTTCATATCGCGGCCCGACTGCATGCTGCCACCTTCTCTTCAGGTCTTCCTCTTCAGCTGGTGTCAGTTTCACAACTGTAAAATGTGCACACATAGAAAAACAATCATCCTCATGTTACATGTACATGACAAAGGCACAAGCGATTGAAAAACACATCCTTGTTAACATTGTTCTGAGTCCTAGAATGAAAAGAAAAGGTTCCTATATAAAGCAGAAAGGAAGAGGACACTTACCATTTTAACAAAGCGGTACATAAACCACAACCACGAGGACACACACCCACAATGCTTGTGTAAATAATGCTATCTGATTATTTCTTGGCAAACTAATATTTTCTCATTCATCTGTTCGAGCCTTGCAGCAATCAGGGGTTATTTGGCTATACTCTCTAATCAAGCCCAAAAATCCTAATCTAAATACAGCCGGCGAAACAATCAAAAAATAATTTGGAATAGAATAAATTATTTGAATAAGCAAATGATGGAGCAACATTATAAATAGATTGCCATCAAAGAACTAGCTTGCTGCCATACTGCTGTTCCCTGAGCCAGTCAGTATATCAGATTAAGTCCCATGATCCAGTTCCAGACTGCACTGCAGTGTAATAAGGGGAGCTTACTGTTTCTGGAATCATTTCGGGGTCGTGTGAAGGCGTATGCTGCTCGCCGGGAGATTTCGCGAAGTGAGCATATTCCTGGGAGACAAAAAATACAGAAATCCATGCTCACAAACACACAAGATTATGAAACGTTCACGTGTAAAGATTCCTGGCAGGTCTTTGAATCATGCAAAAGACAGGAAGTTCATTATCAGGTAAAAGAAACCGCTCGATATGTTTTGCTTCTAGTTTGAACTGATAGCAGACGGTTAATTTGTTCATCATTTACATGCAGCACAGCGAGCACCTGTGCAAACTTTCATAATCATGAGGTTTATGTCAAAAACATTCAACTTATGATGTCACTGATTCAATATGTTCAGCACAAAATACCTGTCTCTTGAATCCTGTTAAGGCTCACTCTGTAGGGATTGCCCTCGTGGAAACTGTGGGAGTGACGGAGGGGCTGCAAGGGAGGAACCGGGGGCAGGATGTGACTCAGACGGACAGCCTTCCTCAGCACATTCAGCCTGACCAAGGAACCCGTCCTCCTCAGCACCTCCATGGCACGCTGCTCACTGCAGCCCTGCAGGCTAATGCCATCCACCTGAGACAGAGGACAAGCTATGAGAAAAGAAGGAGAAGCATGGACACTAAACCAAAAAAAAAAAGAAATCAGTATGGGGGTACAACAAATTCATGTAAACTTGGGAAAAAATCAATAGCAATAAAAATAGGGCGAGATGGAAAGCATATAAAAACAGCAAAAGATGAGGCAGGGATGGATTGGCGTTCGAGTAAATCTAGAACAATTCTCCTTTCTCAGCTAAAAGAGACTCATTGGTGTGCGCCCTGAAACGTCAAAACTGCAGAGTTCAAAAATACTCAGATCGCTAAGATTCTTGGGACAACAAAGTATGTGTCATCAGGGAGCACAATAGAAAAACCATCTGTTGTATTTGTCCCCCCAACACTCACAGACAGGATGATGTCTCCAATGTGGATGTGTCCATCTTGATCAACAGTGCTGCCTTTCACAATGCTTTTCACGATCACGCCGGCGCTGTAGACTGAACAAAGCAAAAAATAACTCACAGCGGGGGGGGGGGGGAAATGGCATTGATTGTGTGAATGCAGCTCAAAGCTCAAACAAATTCAGTGGCACCACACGGAGGTTCTATTCACAATTGTGCTCCCCCACTTTACTTCCATCAATTCATCTTGGAATAAATATTGACCTTCACTCTGGGCAATTTTTTTTTGCCTTAATTATATGATTAGCATGACGGGAAAGATGGCAGGAAACGGAGAGCAAAGACACGCAGCAAAGAGCCACCGGTGGGAATCGAGCTTTTGCTAGCTGGAGCTCTGCAGCCTCGGTACAGGGATTGCACATTCGATCCTTAACACGCTCAAACAAATGTAACATTTTACCTGAATTTAGGTCACCTATGTAGCTAGAAATGGTGAATCCCAGGCCCCGGCTGTTTTTAGTGAACTGCACACTGAACTCATAGTCCTCATTCAAGTCTTTGAGCTGGAAAAGACACAAAGACTGATCAAATGAAGGCACATCCTCTGGGCTTAGTGAAAACTCTATTCCATGTTTAATGTTGCTGGCAGCTATTTCTAGTTTATGAATTTTGTATTTGAAGCTGATTATGGTCTGTTATGCTAGACACACACACACACACACACACACACACACCTTGCCATCCAAGCAGTCCTGGCTGAGGACAGGAGAGGTAAGGTGGTTGTTGTCCTTCATGGCGTCCCTGGCGATAAGCAATTTCACCTTGCTACCAGCATTTCGCAGTACCTGTGACAAGCGATCATGTTGGAACACATAAAAACTACACTGGCCGTGCCCATTTTTGTCTTTAATTAGTATGGTTCAAAAAGATTTCAGAGGAAATGAAGTTTTATTGCATGTCAGCTGAAATGTTAAAGAGAAACAACGACAGGGATGGCTGTCTGGCCAAATCTACATCTTCTTAACACCCACCTCGATTTAAGAACAAACCACACGTATATATGTCTCTGAGCGTTCTCAAACATAAAACCATGGGCTAAAGGTGCACTGGGTTAGAGCAGGTAAGACTTGACAAGAGACAACGAGAGAAACGAGAACTTGTACTCATCAAATACAATTGTAAAGTCTTACAAAGACACCTCACCTGTGCCACCTGCTCACTGTTCATGCCTGCCAGATCAGTATCGCCGATGCGCAGGATTTGATCTCCACTTTGCAGGCGCTTATCCTGGGGGGAGGCCAGCATTCCATTTAATGCATTTCCCTTAAATACAACCTTTACGTATGTTTGTCCATTAATAGGGAAGGAATGGATCGAGATTTTGACAAATGCACTTCCCTTGCTGCTTTGTGGAGAGTTGCCAAAAAGAAATACGACCTCTCTCTTGTCAGTCTGTTTAATATGAGGCCGCAGCCATGAGGCAGTTAGCTGAGCTCAGAATAACTTTCTGTTGCCTTCATGTTGATGTAAGGCTGGCAGGTGACCAGTGCAGATTGAGAGAACCGAGCCAAGAAATAGTCCATCAGAAAACTCAGTGCAAAAGAACCTTTCTGCACTTTCTCCGTAAGTCTCTGATATTACTTCAACTATCTGTTTGAGGTTTGGCGAAATGATTGACTGGCAGGTTGATCTACCTGTCCGGCGGCTCCTCCAGGAAGGATGGTCTTGACCATGACTCCCGTGCTCCGCCCCCCTATGATGCCGAAACCAAGCCCCTTGCCATCATTGGCCAATTCTATCATTGCCACATGGCGTCTCTACAATTGCAGGGTCGAGAAGGAAAACAGAAGGAGGCAGAAAGGAGATGAGATCTATTGCAAAATGGAGATGGTGACGCGCAATTCCCACGCTCACATCCACAAAAAACACATATTTGCATGCGCTACATTAACATCTCATGTTAGCTTACTGTACCTCATGAGAAATAGCAGAAAGGTTTCTCCCCATCGACATGGTGCGGGAGATTCGAGGCGGTGTGCAGTACTGGAAAACAAATGTTATGTTTGAAAGAAGAAAAAAAAAAACCTTCTCCTCTACAATTGCAATAAATCGCTCCATATACATTATCCCTTATTCTGAATGGAAAGGCTACATGCCTGTGATTCAGCATGAACGCAGTTGTCTGGGAAGATGTCTGGGAAGGACAGATCCTGTGAGCCCAGAGAAGTGATGCTCCCATCCCTATGGATGGACCTGGCAGCGATGGGCCTTCGGTTCTCCATGGCCCATGTGTAGGAGTCACTGTGACTCAGGCCTCGTGGCATGCCCTGGCACGGGCCACAGTTCATGGACACAGATTTGGAAATGCCCTTCCCCTGGTCAGAGAGACATCATTCGTGAGATGAATAAATAGAAGGGAAGGAGATGATTAATGCCGTGAAGGATGGCCGAGAAAAGAAATGAAACATCACATGCAATGCAAAGACAGATTAGATGAGTGAGAGAGGGATTGAAGGGTGTAACTGAGTGGAGAAAGGGACCGTGAGAGAAATAGATGAGCGTGATAAAGATATGGGAAAGGGCATTGATGGTGAAGGCATTAATTGAAGTAAGGAGATACGGAGACGGAGAGAAATTGGGTGATTGGAACGGGGAGTGATGGAAGGAAATAGAAGGGATAAAGAAACTGAGCGAGGAAGGCATTGTGAGAAAATGAACGGAGATACGTGTGTGTGTGTGTGTGTGTGTGTGTGTGTGTGGTAGTGAAGAACATTTCTGTTCACCAAAAAGAAAAAAAAGAAAAGATGGCTTTTAAATGGAACATTGAGAGAAAAGATAGGAGAGCAGGGACAGAAGAATCTGAGATTAAGAAGCTTCTGTTCAATAGCACCGAACCGAACCACTGCTATCTTTTGTATTTCAGCTTTTATTTATAAAAGGCTTTTTGGTGATTGCTTTTGTCTGATCTGAGTGTCATTCCATTACAACTACTTTGACACCTGTTGAAATAGCAATGGGAGAACAAAAGAGAAAGCACTCCACGCAACACGCTCTATATAAAACCTGCGACTTTTATGATGAAACAACAGCAACTCAGATTTCTATCGACAATGCCTTTGTGCCTTTCGCAAAGAAAGGATGATCACAGCCAAAAAAAAAAGATGCTTGATGTTGTTAATCTCACACACCAACGTGTGTGCACATGTATGTGTGTGAAGCAAATGTACTAATGAACATAACTTAGCGATGTCAATCAGCCGCCACCACCACGACAACATCCCCACATCCCACACACGCACCAGCTCAAAACTTCCACCAATGTTCCAGACGCTTCTGCAAACTCCCTTCACATGATAGCTTGCTGCCCCCACCCCCACTCGCCTTTTCTCTCTCCCTCGCTCTCTCTCTCTCTTTCTCGGGACTTTAGTGGCAAGCTTTGTTAAGCTGATTACTCATCCACTTTGGTTCCATGCGTTCAGTATTTTGGGAATGATTCCGGCTCTGTTTTGACATTTCAATAACGCCCACATGTTCGCGCTTTACCTTGGCTGGGGGCTTCCACTGAGCATGCTGTAAATTGAGGATATGATGAAACAGGGGGCTCTGCAGGACAGTCTTTAGCAGCATGAGCTTCTCCTGTGTGGGGGCCTCTCCTCTCTCCCTCAGTTTTGCTTGCAGTCTCTCCACCGCCTCCAAGGCACACTGAGTATCTGCAGAGTAATTGCACATCATTTGTGTCATTCAGAATCTGGATATTTTCCCCCCATTGAGGCTTAGCAGTGTTCATTTCCAGATGTTGTGGCAGCTGCTATGTGATTGTTGCTAATGTTTGATAATAAGCTTTCTGAAATGTCAATGCTTAACAGGGTCCTTTAATTAACAAAAAAAAAGACATGTCCTACCTTAATACAAAATCTGCAATTATTAAGAATATAAAGACAGCAGAAAACATGTAACGCCATTATCCAAGTATTAAATAAAACACATTTTGGAAGCATGAGGGGAAAGGAAGCATTTTTTTCCAATACTTGCACCTTTGGCAAGCATGGCTTCTTTTAATTACAGAGTGTTTTCTGTTGGCATTGAACTGGAAAAGTTAGCAAGTTTCTAAATTCTGAGTTCACTTGAGGCCAAATCCCAAACGTTCAATTCGAATCGATCAACAAGAAAACTTTATCAAGAATAAATATCTCATTTCTAATGAAGAAAGATGTTCCATCCTCTCTGCTGCTCTAAAAGGTGGAGGCAACAACTGACTAAGGATCAGGTCACACTGCTCTTGTTTATCTACCGTTAGCAGCAGCTAACGAGCACAAGCCACAAAAGGAGTAGGTGGCAGGAGGTTAAAACTCCGCGAGCTCCGTCTGGCCGTGCCTGCAAACCTTAATTGTAAGTCTCTGATTATGGCGGAGGTGGAGAGTCTTTGCTGAGGTTACTGGAACATGTTTGGCTTTTAGATGTGCCGCACAACTCCACTCACCCATGATGTCCATCGTTGTCTGTGAGATTATTCAGATTATTTCTGTCACTCGGAGCTCATCGCCGTCACATGCGAGGTCATTCTTCTGTGTTTCCCACCTGGGAAAATGTATAAAAATACAAGCCGTTTCCAAGTGAAGAGATACACTCAACACATTTCCAGCTTTGTGGAGATACGGTGTATTCCTGTCTTGTATATATGTGCCATGTTCTGGTGTCTCACTGAAGATCTCTGAAGGCAACCCAAACTATTTTACTTCCTCGTGTGCAAATGAACAATTGGAGAACCGTTATGTAACTTATATTTGTTCTTTATCACTTTACTTCTATTGCCACTGCTTTTTCCGAGGCCGTGCTTGTTTGCATGAGCCTTGCCTTGCGCTAATGCTCTTTAGCAAGGATTTAAGTCTTCTCCAAAAGGCTTTATCAGACATTGATGCTAATTAAGGGGGACGCTTGGCCTACCGACCGCTCTGACTTGCGGGGAAGCCTGTATAGCATCAAAGCATGATACCAAATGACGTGATTTGATTCGATTTGCAGAACGACGCCGGCTGGAAATGATCCCGTCTCATTTTAGATCTAATTAGAGGCCATTGATAGGCACTAGTATTTATTAGTCCTTCACGGCAGCCAATAATGAAATCTATATACTTGTTAACATATAGTGATGCAGACTGCTTCAAAAAAATAAAAATAAAAAATACAGATAAATGAAGTGCGGTATCCATTATACTAATTTGATATGTCATCTTCAATCAGTTAATTTCTATAACATGATAATCTGGGCAGATTAAACGGAGCGTTATTACCGTGACGAACAGACGGACTCCACGCACAGTTCAGCCTCTTCTCACCTCCGTCGCAGCGCCGGCGCGCCGGCGCGCTCTCAACAGGTCGCCGCTGCGCTCCAAGCGCGGCGCAGACACCGCGTCCGCCAGTCCGCACGCAAGGTGACTTTACCAACACCGAAAACCGAGAATGACAACTTTACTAATGGGACAAGTGATAAAAGCTCAGTGAGGGATATCAAGACGCAAACGCCTCATTTTCCATCACGGTGTCCGAGGCTCTTGAGCGCTCCGCGCAGTGCGCATGTCAACCCTCTGATCTTCAGGCACAAAGGGATCATCCCTAATGAAGAAAAGAGTAATCCTAGAATGACTTTCAGTGGGACATTGGAAATAATTCTGTTCACAGAAAACTATACATTTGATTTAGCCACAGCCCGCACGATCAGTACTAAATCTAAGGGTACTTGTACATGGCTTTGCACCTTTGTACAAGGACTTTGTACATGGTTCTAAAGCACTCAGAGAAAAATAGTTATTCTAGAATTTTGGCTATAACAAAAAAAAGATATAGATATATTTTGATGAGATTACCAAATAATCCCACGTAAAAATCACTGCCAAAGAAAGTGCTTGAAAGAATGCGGAGAACATCATAATAAAACATTTCATGAAAAGGGGGCTTGCTATGATATAATCTATGGCCTGGCATGAAATTGAACATTTCATTTTAGTTGAAAGAAAAATGTTCATGTTTCATTTTATGAAATACCTAGCCTGTCGTCTTGTTGAAATGTTTTGATCATTAGGCAGTCAACATGACTTCCCCCCCCAATGTTCATCTTTTTAAATCATGTGGATCTAGGCACCAAAACACGCCATTTAACACTTTCACTGCAGATAATAAGTATATTTATGAGGGTTGTGATTTCACCTCTTTATTTAAATTTGAGTGTTGCAGTAAATGGAACTGCAGCAACTACACACATATCATTTTTCCTCAGGCACTTGCACAATCACAGACCAAGTCATGTCTAAAGACAAACACACAATCCTATCCGGCGGGGGTCTGATGTTCGATCGTCCTGCGAACCCCTGCAGTGTCTTCCACACGGCAGGTGGAGCCCGAGGTCCAGAAACTTAGGAGCCAGATCCAGTTCCATGTTTTCCACCAGACACCCCATTTCATCTCTCTCTCTGTGTCTCAGCAACCCCCCCGCCCCCCCTAGGCAGGAATCAACACCCTCTCCCCAACTCCTCCACCCCGCCCGCCCGCAACTCAGGGCTCCGCTCGCCGGGCTGCGGTCGATCAGCCGTGCATCCACCGCCTCTCCAAATTGGTTTGTCATTTCTGACCCCCCCCCCCCCCCCCCCCCCCCACGGTCCTCTGCTCTGCGCCTGTGGACTTCAGCTGAAGTCAGTAAGAACATAAAGATAAAGAGAGAAGCGAGGAGGAGGAGGAGAAGGGAGGAAGATATAAAGAGAGAGAGAGAGAGAGAGAGAGAGAGAGAGAGAGAGAGAGAGAGACGCCTCTGTCCTCCAGCAGTTCACTGGGCTGAGTGGATTCAGAAGGACGGGCAGCATCCTCTCGTGTGCGCGCTGATCGGGATACTGAGCGCGCATCTATTGGTTTACACCCTCACCTTTATCTCCCGTCCCTCTTTTTATTCATCCCCCCCCCCCCCCCCCCAAACAAGCAGAACAAGAATAACCCACAGATTGGAAGGCGTGGTGTCGCTGAAGTTATTTTTTCTCCCTCCCTCCCTCCTACCGGGAACATATTTGCTGCCCAGGACCCGCGTCCTGGGAACTGAACGACAAGGACAAGGTTATTCCCGACTCCTCTTTGCGCTGGATGTGTACACACACGCACGCACACGCACACACGCACACGCGCACACAGACAGACGCCCGTCGCTGTGAGCAGTGATACGGTAAGGACCCCGCTCTCTAATTCCAATTCAGTTGATTTATAATGAAGGGTTTTCTTTTGTGCGCATCGCTCGTTTGGACGCCGCTAAACGTCCTGGCTGCGCGTCACCGATCGGCTGTGAAGGAGGATATCTCGCAGCGCGTATACTCCGGTTCTCACGGATGCCCATGGGAATGTGGCCTGAGCTCATTCCACCTATAGAAGAGGCGCGGAAACGGGCTCCGATGGACGGCAGAGGGTGAAACGCGTTTATTTGTGCAGATGTTGATCCGGAGACTTGTGGCTGGATCGGGGCGTCGCTCGCATGGGAGGTGTCGCCGAGGAGAAATAACAGGCAATTATTCTTAATAGCTTTCGGCAAACAATCAATGCGATCACAGTATCCCATGGCGACTCGTTCTCCGAGGTGCGCACAATTTTAATTCCGTTGCCGCGCGCGTTTGTGTACGTGTGTGTGTGTGTGTGTGCCACACTGCAGGATGCAATGACACACTGCATGCTCTTGCACATTTGATGACAGACTGAGTAAAAACGTTTTTTGACCCGCGCTTCATTTGAGCGCATTGCAATGCAAGGAGGTTTATTTCGAGGCCGGACTGGTTTGTTAACCGCAGTGGAAGAGCCAGAGGAAAAAGGAGCATCCAGGCAGCCCAGGACACGCCAATTATGCAGATTCATGAGTGAAGGCTGTTATTTAGTGGAGAGGCATCCCAGGTTTGCAGTTGACCTTGATCTGCTGCTGAAAACTACACTGAAGGTTGCACAATTCTTCCGTTTTGGACCTACGCTGTGGAAAGAGCAGCCGGCTTCAGGTTTGTGTGCCGATAAACGTGGAGTACATCATTTGCAACCAACTATTTCTAATTTTGGGAAAAAGCAAATAGCATCAACTGGTCTCCCTGCATGTGCCTCCACCCCCGGTGATGCTCATTCTCAAGTGTTCTGCCCCCCCCCAAATGATTCAGATTTCAGACAATCAGAACCTCATTGTGTGCAAAAACTCCGTGTTCAGCGTGATGCAGAAGTGTGTGTTGGCTTTATTGGTTTGAGTGGCTGACAATATGTTGACTCTTCTGTCGGTGCTGCAGCTGCAAAGTGTCTCCAAGGAATCTACTGAGCAGGTGGGACAATGGTCAGCGCTGAGCAGTTATGCATGGTGGGCACAATTTGACAGATTTAATTGGCTGCCACTTTGGCAGCATCTGTTAAAGCACAAGTCTGTCTCCAAGAAGATTATTGTGTTTGCGGATGAGATGGATATGACAAAATAATCTGTCATCAGTGCATCTGTTGTGTTTCTAGTAATCCCGCAGTTCTTTGTTTGCCCGGTTGATTGATTGTTCTGAATATTTGAGAGCAAAATAAAAGTATTTTGCCATCAAACTATCCTCGTTTGTTGACAGCAGATGTCTTACATGTTGTTTTTCAGCTTCAACTCTGAAGGAAAAAAATAATATTGTTGCTTCAACAGTATTTATATTTAATACCAGCGGATGAGTCTGGTTTTCTTTTTCGGACCAGATTGGACAGCCTCTCCAAAGAACTGCACAGCGTGTGTGTGTCTGTGTGTGTGTGTCTGACCCCGTACTATGAATTCAGTGTTTCAAAGAGCATCCTTAGGGCCGTGCTAAGTGATGACACCCACGCAGCACTGCTGTTGAAGGACCTGAAGCCATATATGGAGCAATGGAAGCAGTCAAGCCTTCTGTCTGTCTGTCTGTCGGTCTGTCTGTCATCCTTTAATGAGGCCACTGATTTATTTCACCTGTGATGGTTTACAAGGAAGACAAAGTGATTGGGAAAACCAGGAGCAAATTGCGCCGATAGTGATCACGTGGATTGTTCTGCCTGATTGAGCGTTGTTTGACTTTGTTTGTTTTCGAGCTGTAAATAAAACATAATGTGTGATTTTGATTTGTTTAGTTTAAAAAAAAACAACAATCCTCATAATATAGCCTGCGATTGCATTTGAAATACCTTGTCTACACATTGAAACCTCAAGATAATTCAGTTAAATGTTGCCCGTCGTCATGATACATTGGAGCATGCCGGGTTCTGTTGCAGTTTTATCTGCTTGTTACTGAAGTCTCTATTTCCATCTTCAGGGGTTATTAGAGAGTTAGCGTCAACTTTTGTGCTTTTAATTAGTTTAGTGGTCCCATAGAGAATGATGGCTGATTTCCTCAGAGCAGTTTTAAATAAGAGCTTCCTGAAGAATTTTGAATTTCCTTGGATCCAGTCGTCTGTTTATTTGAATAATGCATAGCAAACGTAAAGGCCTGTGTCACGCTGTCTTGTGGATAAACATAAGGTGTCATTTGTGCACACAGAGATTTTCAACCATCCTGCAGAAATAAATTGTCACCATTATGGTTTCGGCTGCAAGAAAAACCAAATTTTTGGTTGTTTACGTGGTCGAAATAAATAAATAAATAAATAAATAAATAAAAAAAAAAAAAATCTTAATTCTGCAATTATAATATTAAGTATCAACCGCCGCTGAGCTGTTACCTTCGTCCTCATGCGATGATGACTCATATCTCCAGCCCCGCATTGTGTGCTGAATTTAACTTCATTCCAAAGCTCTTCCTGTCCTAGACGGCATCTCTGTCTGTCCCTTATTGAAATATTAAGGCCAAAGCTTGCCTCTTAAAAAAAACCTTTGCCTCATTTTCCACCATGGCCCGAGCGATCAGCTCAGTTCACCTCTCTTAATGTGTCAGATTGGCCACCAATGTTATGAGGTTCAGACCATGTGAGAAGACGACACAGTTACTTTGCTGCATGATAAGAACTTTGCTTGGGAAAGTCAGTATTAGTTGACTTGTCAGATTTCCGGACATTCTCTGACTTATTGCTCTTCCATCTTCACTGGCTGCATTTACATGGACACATTTAATCGGATTAAAAGCCTGATCGGAATAAAAATGCTTCATGTACGCACACCAAATTCGGAATAGTCTGACCCGATCAAGGTCATTCCGATCAAGATTTTATTCCGATTGAGAGGGGTGGCTTTTGCCGTTGCCGGAGATATTAAAGGTGGAAAGTAACAGCGCAAATGGGAATAATGCGCAAAATAACGCTAACGTTTCAAGCGCAAAAGGGCAGAGTGATGTTTTGTTTACAACGGAAGTTGCTACGGCTTCTTCTACGACTATTTCCGGTAGTGCGCATGTCAAAATAATTTATACAGATCGAAAGTGTCCATGTAAACGCAGCCAGTGTCTTACTCTGACTAAACATGGAGCTGTTGGAGGGGCTCGGGCTCGTACTCGAACCACCGCGGCCCATTATCTGTGTCTTTGGGCTGGCACCGCTGGTCTCTCTCTGCTCAGACTCTTTACTTACTGGGCTGTTTATGTGAATGGCACTGTGGTAATTATATTTTTTAATAGTAGGTTGTTTTAACACCACTGATTAGCAGCAGTTCTGAATCAGCGATAGGTCAAAAAGGGAAGATGGTAATTCACTGGACTAATTCTATGAAATAGAACCGGAACAGAGTCCATTAATCATTTAGAGGATTACTTTATAAAATGCTGAACTCAATAATAAAATGCCAGACATCTCCGTGCAGGCCATTTGTAAATGCCAACTCTTGCTTTTCTATGCTTTATTTGATAAACTAAATACATTTGGGCTTCCAGTGTTGGTCTGACAAAACCAGCCCGACAGTGTGTTGGGCTTGATGAAAATGATGTTTACTAGTAGTGACAGAAAAACTGCTGAATAAGTTTAGAAATCTTGAAACACCCCGAAGGATTGAAAGCATCTTGCTTTAAATCAGTGTTTTGCCTATTTAAACAATTCAGAGGACCTCAGGTCAGGTCTAATCTTACAACCTGATAAGAACACATTTAGAAATTAATTTTTCTTTTGCTCAGTGTTTTTTTGGGGGGGATACTAAAATTATCCAAGGTGATGATGTCATATTCTCTACCCCACTTTGCATTTCTTGTTACCTTGGTGCCATGAACAGTCCAAAAGAAAATACATACACATAATACAATAAGACTAATCAGTGAAACCAACCATGCAGTAATCACTCATTCCTTATCAGCTTATTGATTTTCCTTTGGAGTGATACATTTGTGGGTCGTGTGGAAAACATGTCATATTTTATTTTTGCTCTGACCAGTTGGCCAGTTTCGGTCTTTAATTTTTCTCCAGAATTTAGTAGTAAGTGAAGTGAATTATTGACTTTCATTTACTGCAGTTATATTTGTTGCAAAACATCCTGTAGTTCTTTTTTTTTTTTTTTTTTTTGAAGAGGGTTATGTAACGGTATAAGATTAAGGCTTTTATTGTCCTTTCTGAAGGACAATAAATATTAGTTTTGTTTATCTAATATTGACATAAACCCCACTGCTCAATGCCTAATTAAGCCCGAGCGCCTATCCTAGTATTACTTTATTCTTCAAATGGCCCCTATTATCATGACTCATTTTTTATATTTAAGCAGCTGCTTTTCATGCTAGTATTCCATATCCACCATCCATTGTTCTTGTAATAAAACCACTTGTTCTTCCAGTCAACACATCTCCTGCTTACACTCATCTTGTCCTTCACCTCCAGCGCCCCATTCAAAACTGGCACCGCTCATTGAAAGCACGTGCAAATTTCTTTCCACAGGTACTCCTAACATACATCAATGTCCTACAATCAACTACTAACACTCTGCAGCACACGCTTTTTGCACCGCTATAGTCCCAGAGAGAATCACACAGACACGCGCACAGTGTCATTAGGAGGCTGAATAGAGAATTTGTGTACAAGGCCAGAGTGCTTGTAAGACGCTCACTCTGTCGATTATTTTGGTCTCCACAGGCAATCATTTACAAAAGCATCCCCTTCTCACCTCCTCCCAGTTCAGTCCACTGAAACCGGTGCTTGTGTGTTTGTGTTTGTGTTTGTGTTTGTGTGTGTGTGTGCACATAAGTGTTAAATCAGTCACCGCGCTATTGGCGAGGCGATGCTTTGCTGCGCTGTTTGCATGCTGGAGTGCGGTGTGCTGAGGAGGCCCCACTTGTTTGGAGAATGGGGTGCATGGACATGAGTCATACACAATGTGATGCAACACAGCGTCGCAGATTTGAATTATGGGGCAATGAGCAATGAGGTCATCACAGGGCTGGGGGCTAGAAATCTCCCAGGGTTGTGGTGTAACACAGCATTTCTTATCAATGGAGGAAACTGCAGCATGGCTCGGAAACGCAGTATTGTTTAAGGTCCTTATTCTACCACGCAAATAATGGACTGGGTCAGTTTACTTAAGCGACGGAGACAATGGAAGGGGAATTCTGGTGTGATTACTGCAAATATTTTTTTTTTAGCACCACAGTGGAGAATTCATTTTGAATGACTGCTATAGAATGTACCTGGGTATGAACAGACAGTTACGTTGTTTAGGTTTTTCCATTTCCCTCATCTTTTACAGCATTTACATGCACATGTTATCCACCACGCTGCATCCTATGATATTTTCCATATCTTTCTTTTGTCAGTGGAATCTCAACAATCAGCGTCTGCTAATAGCATCATCCCCAGGCCCCTCTTAAATGTCCTGCTTACTGGGCTTTTACTTTAACTGCATTACATACATTTTCCACTCCTTGTTCATCTGGTTCCTTTTAGCATAAACCAGACTGCAAGATCTAACTTGATTCAGTTGATGTGATTGGTTGTTTGATGGTGAATAAAAAAGCCCCCCCCAAAAAAACTCACCACCGTAGCCTTTCAGCGGTACAGCTGCGATCTTGATTGATATCGAATGGTATTTTCATTTCAAGTCTTTGTGAGTATTGATCTGGAGCTTTCACGATGGTGCAGTTTGTTGTATGCCGAAGGAGGACAAGGATGGCGCAACAGTCATGCTTGATGGGGGGGGGGGGGGGGGGGGGGAATATACCAATGTTCAATGGGTTACTAATCGACATTTATCATTCCCAGTGTTTTATGTTTCCTTCACGTCAATGACTTTTCATCAGTGTAAATATAGCTACTACTGCATATGCATTGATCGCCCTTGACTACCGAGTGAATATCGCTTTGGATCTGACAA
Source organism: Brachionichthys hirsutus (assembly GCF_040956055.1). Lineage (NCBI taxonomy): Eukaryota > Metazoa > Chordata > Actinopteri > Lophiiformes > Brachionichthyidae > Brachionichthys > Brachionichthys hirsutus. The sequence goes on along the minus strand of NW_027180522.1, from coordinate 23,221 downwards.
AGGAGCTTGAGTCATCTAGCTTGCTGTTAGCGCGTTCTCAACACGTGACTCTAAGACAAGCTGTGTGGTTTGGCTTCTGCTCAGGAAAGGACATCTTATTTGGGCATTTGAGATAAAGACGGCATGTCCCTTTTGGCATGTAGTAGCACCCGTCAATTTGCCCCTGATGTGTCTCGTACATTTGCAATAAAAAAAAAGAACCCATTTTAAAACCACCTTTACCACCGGAGCCTGATACTGTCACTCTAAGACAGATGAGCTCTGCTCAGTCCTGTGGGCCTGCAGCAATAACGACTATGAGCATATGTCTGTGTTCTGACCACGTGAGGAATTGCATGCCGCTCCTCCTGCAGTGTGCTTGAGTGTGTTTTGAACCCGCGATGTGCTCCAGTTCAGATGCTAGATGTGTAAAAGATAAGACAGTATCAATCATGTGTATCAAGATCTGACTTGCAGGGAATTGAAGGAGGATCTTTAGTGCAGGGCGATGCAGTGATTGCTTTTGATAAATAATATCTGGTACTTTCAATTTTTGTGTAAAACCTGCACAATTTCTATGGTTGCAAATACATGTTTAGGTGGCTGTTTGTGTTTATTTCTATGTGTCTGGGTGTGTATGTATGCTCATCCTGTGAAAGATCTCATTGTCCAGGATTGAGTACAGTTGGTCACAGTTCACTGGTTCACAATTGCCAGAAAACCAGTCAGCCAGTGTTTTGTTTCATCATGTGCACCACCCTCTCTTATTCACACTCTATCACTTTCTCTCATCCAAGGATTTATGTGGGCCACATAGACAAGAGTATTTAATTTTATGCCTGGATAGACCATTGCTCCATATTGTTCATGGTTATATTGAATCTGTTGAAGCCCAAGGGAGAGTTGTGGTTTTAATATGAACATATAAGGGACCTTACCAATTAGGGAGACTCTGCATTGTTTCCGTTGTAAATGCCAGAAATAGCTACAAATAGGCACCGTACCATTTCTGGGGTGCTGATTATGCGATCTATTGTTTAAAGCACAATTACAAAGGCTAATAGATGAAAAGCCTCAATGAGAACACACTTTAGAGTAATCCTAAGTACATACAGCAGGCTCATGAGTAATGGTAACAGCACGAGACATCAATACAACCACTGTCCCTTATGATGGAAACCATGCCCTTTTATAGTGAGAAAACTCTCAACATGTCCCACATGGAATCAATTCTCTCTTTTTGTTTTGTTTTTTAGGAAGCGATTGAGCCCTAAGACTCATAAAACAGCCCCTTCCTTCTCCTCATCACGTCTATCCATTGTTCAGTCAGGCAAAGCCATTTGCCAAAGCTTTCACGATTGTGAAAGCTCTTAGCATTCACCATTTATCCATCTAAAGCTTTGTCTTTTGTCCTTATCTTTGCATCTCTGCTGACTCCTCTCAAAGGAGCCTTCTCACCTTCATTTGATCTAAACCTTGCTTCAGTCTCCATTTCTGACCTCAGACAATCAATGAATGTTAATCCTGCATTCATATGGGAAGCCAGCTGCTGAATTTTCTAAAACTTTTGTAGCAATATGAATATGAATTTGACCCATATAGATGCCGACATATTATCCATTCGATAGTCAGGCAGTTTAAAAAGTGGCATCCCATTTTCTGCAAAATGATCAAATATGACCAGGTCCTGACTTCTGACCCAGACGCCGTTGAATCTTAACCTGGACCTGAAAACTGTAATCTATAAAGGTTAATATTGGATGTATTTTCTATTTCTTTTAAATTTGCCTTTCTATTTTAACAATGCTCATTTTCTAGCATATATTTTACAGTGACCCCGGAAGCGCTCAGATTTGCTGCCAGAGCTCAAACCTCAATATTTTTGATAAACTCTGAAAAACAAGTCAGACAGAGGGAAGCACCGAAGAGATGCCACGAGAACCTAGGCACTGAAAACATCTTTTTAATCCAGCATGGATAGACTTTACATATTCATTTGAACCATTGGCAGCTCAAAACCAGCATGTCTCATAAAGCTGCAGTGTCACGCGCCGCCTCTGGACAAAGCACATGACATCTTTTCATCTCGCTTGTGACACCAATGCATAATGCAAATCAAATTTTAGAATATTACGCATGAGGAAATATTACATTCTTCTAATCAAACATTTTCGTATGTTTGTACCTTGCATTAAAAAGGGTCAATGACAATATCAACCTATTACAAAAAATAAAAAATAAAAAAAGAGGCCTGAGTCCTTCCACACAGAAGAATATCTGAGAGTTCCTCTTTCAGTTCTCTCAACAACAAGAATGAAAACAAGAACAGTGACACAAGATGATGCTGACAATATATTCCCGTTACATTTTCCATGCATGCCAAATGATGTATGGATAGGGTTAAGTAACAAAAATATTTAGAGATTATTGAAATATTCCATTATGGTTAAAAGTAATTGCGTGTCTGCAGCAGGAGCGATGGATGAGCTGCAGGACCATCACCATGCTAACCTTAATATCCTTACTTTTAGTTTTCACCTTGCTAAAGGGCAAACGATTAATCCTCCTGGACGAACGGCGGTCCTTATCGGCTGGTAGGCGACAACAGATAGCAAACCAATTCATGTGTGGCTTTGCAGTGGACATCTGTTTCTTCTGATGAAAAAACAACAACAAAGCAAAACTAGAATTTAGCCGAACTAAAGCAGTGCCGCGACACTCAGGCATCTGTAATAATCTTTTTCCTCTTTTCAATTTGGTCCTGGAAATAGGCCTTAATGAAAAATCTAATTTCCCATTTAGCGGCCCGCTCCTAATATGAGCCTGCTCCTTCAGCCCCTTGCCTGTACATCCAGATGTGTTACCATGCCTCCATTCCTGATTCATTGATCTCTCCACCACTGAGCTGCTCTGTATATATGGTGTTTGGAGAGACAAGAACAAAGGGGCTGCATTGGTGGTGGGGGAACTCGCTAATGCTCTGTTGCTTCTGAGAGCTTTCATCGTGGGTGTATGAACTGAATAAATGAGGTCTTGCAAACACATGCATGCACACAAATGCACTGTACAGTCAACTCAGCTTTTGTTGTAGCCTCTGCCCACCCAACCAATGAGATATTGCTCATGCCCTCCTGTGCTTAGTAATATACCCAATTACTGCACAGCCCTGCCAGAGAGCGCCACAGAAGTTGAGGCTCTAACACACTGTAAAATGCATGCGTGTGTGTGTGTGTGTGTGTGTGCCAGTATGTGTGTATTACAGTGTTTGGATGCACTTGACTTTATGAACTTGTTTTGGTGAAATCTGAAGGAAATCTTTCTGCTGCACAGTTAAAGATTTTGAAACAGCAAATTCATGGCCAAACAGATATGCTGTATGCTGTTTCTTCCACTTCATCCACTCTCCCATTAAGCATCAAAACACACACATACACACACACACACAAATATGATATTAGTTTGCGTATCAAGAGGTATACACAAACTCACAATCCAATGTCTATCACAATACACACAGTTGAGACTGACCCTGGTCAGATGAGGTTGAAAGGTTTACCCTAAAGAGAAGGGGGTTTGGGGAAAGGGTGGAAGTAGGCACTGTGAACAACGTACTCTATATATGCATTCATCTTCTGAGCCGCTTTGTCCGTTACCGGGTTGCGGGTCGTGCAGGAGCATATCCCAGCAGTCAACGGGCGAGAGGCGGGGTGAAACCTGAACTAGCCGCCAGTTCATCGCAGGGCCACGGTGATGCAAAACAGAACGAGATGCATAGGCTGTTAGGGAATGTATGCGAGACGCCTTATTATACAAGTCGGTATCACCGGCGGCACGGCGGCGTAGTCGGTGGCCGCGGGTTTTCTTCAGGGTCTCCGGTTTCCTCCCACCTCCAAAAACATGCACGTTTGGTGTGTTGTCCGGGGTGCACCCCGCTTTCCGCCCATAGCCAGCTGGGATCTAGGCTCCAGCAGACCCATAACCTGCAAGGCGGATAAGTGGCTGTCGACGATATGATTGAGGTCGTCTCATCTACAAGAAAATGGATGGATGGATGGGACAGTTTGACTGTATATGACTGACACTGCATTCTAGGACCAGAGCAGATGATTTCTCTTTCTGATGGGTCTGAGAGTAGTACTCCCCCCACCCCCCACCCCCCCAAAAAGTAACATACAGACCCATATAAATAATCCCAGTCATCACTTTTGACCCACTAGAAGTGGGCTGTGAAGCTGTGCTCCCTGTGTGCATTTTCTTCATTATAGTGTTTGGGACATGTGTAAGCACTCCCTGTTTGGCCATTGTGTCTGTGACCCCTTTCCAAAACCAGTGGAGGTGTTTTTTGAGGGTTTGGGCTCTGAGCCGGTAACTAAGCCAGACTAATTTAGAATGCTTCACTCACAATCCACAAATCCTGCTCATTCTGCCTTTAAGAGGTCGTTAGCCGGCAGAGGATATGCACACACACACACACACATGCACATACGCCGTGCACCCCAACCATAAGTGTGCACAAGTGGCTTGTGAACTGTCTTGTGTTTCAGCGGGTTATGGGCTATTCGCACAATTTGGAGGAGGCTGTTATTCGCATTGCACCTCACATTCACTACGTGTTATAGCTAGTATCTGTCTCTATTGAGTTCAGCGAGCGTGAATAACCCCTGACCTCCCCCCTCTCTTTTTTCTTTCTGTCTCTGCTTTTACTCTTTGTCCAGGACTAGGAGGTCCTCCAGCTGTCACTGAGATGTGATTCTCTGGATTGCTTTTCACTTGGACAAAGCAAAGTGTACTAACAGGTAGGAATAAGTTGAATACATATTCTATGATACTATCATCACTTTAAACATTAAACAGTAATGTTGACTTAAGTTTATTCCTATTTACAGAAGTCCTATTTAAGCATTGGGGTAGTCACAAACAAGATAAAAATCACACCTGCTGTGTTATATTTGCTGACTCTACAGTACACATTATGCTTTTTTAGAACCCAAATATGACCCATTGTTCTCTCAGGAGATGTTAGGGTTCCATCTGTGCTAGGAAAGGCGCTAATTAGCCCCACAAATACGTCCTCTTAAACCTACTAACCCAATCAAATGTGACTCACCAAGACAACAACAAAAAAGAAAAGCACAGCCTGCAATGAGCAGCAAAAGCCGCAACATCATTTACTAGGTAGCGTAAAAGTGCACAGACGATCTGTGGTGACAGTTCAGTTCCAGAGAGAATACACAATGCTGCACAGAAATGGAGCAAACATGAAAATTAACTGCAGTCAGTTTGCTGCTGAATGCAGGCATCAGCAGGAGTTTCACCACAAACTCCAGACCTTCATCTGCCCATGATGCCACTTCTACATCTTATTTACTGGGTATTTACAAGCTGAGCCGGGCTTGTAAAAATGTCGAATTTACGAGCTCCTTTTTAATTAGATATACTGTCTCCTAGAGTCGGGCTGATGAATTGCACGTTCAATGTATTGACGATGGATGAGGGTGCAGTTCTTGTGTATTGACAGCTAGTCAGACTGTCCGTGGTTGACAACAGTTTTATTTTCAAAGAGGAGAAATATGTTTCGTCTTTGCAGAGATGCAACCCCCTAAGGCCATGTTTTATGTGTGATCCGATTTTTAATTGATTGAATTGGCTGTGAGTTCTCTCTTGCTTGCTCCTACATTTGGCAAATATAAAACAAATTACTGACAGAAAACATTTCAAAATAAAAATATGAATTAAAATTACGTTCATGAGTTGCAAAATGTCAGCCTGTTTGGAGACAAAATCTTTGCTGTTTTACAGCAGACTGTTAATAAGGTTGCTTAATATTGTGTGAGTAAAGTGTGTGTTTAATATACTTCCTGAACACATCCTTCATTCCACAGTCTTTCCTTCCTTGACTCTTATATGACTCTGAATGCTGCTTTGAAATCTAATTCTGTGATATCAAGGCTGCATTTTGTCTGTTTTTTTCTTTTAACAATGGGCACAAAGAAAGAACAACAGGAAAGGGGATACATGCATTTCCATCTATCCATTTTCTTGTGGGGGATATATCATTCTTCTTATTTTCCTTTGTGTGAAACAGGTGTTTCCTGCTCCGGATGCACAAACACACAACCTAAATTTTCCACAAAGCCAAATGAGAGCACAGATTGAAATACAATCAGAATCAGTTTTATTGGTTAAACAATTGCGTGTAAAATGAGTCATGCGGCAGCACAGTACACGTAAGCATGGGCAGATGAACAGATTAACGGTCTCCTGGTGGTGCAGTCACAACAAATAAAACTGAAATGAATAATCTTACCTACTTTCAAAACTAACATTATATAAAGTGGTTAACATTTTTAAAATTTCCTGTCACTTTGGTCAAGTCTGGGTTATTTTTTAAAGAAGTAGACATAAATGAATTAGCATTTAAGCTGCAGATACACCTCTCTCTCCTCTCTCTCTTTTTCACACACACACACACACACACACACACACACACGCATATTGTCTTGTAATGTGACCTTTCCTTTGAGCGGGGAGGCTTTTGTCCTAAAACAATTGCGTCCATATTGCCAACCATGCCAGTCACTGCCATCCACACAGCTGCTCGAGTAAGGCCGCAGATTGTTTGAGGTCCAAGTTGAAGGCAGGCACTTGTGCCATGTATTGACGTGCGCGCGTCTGTGCCTATGAATTTTTGTCTGCACTGACTATGTGTCGAAGATCCATGCCGGTTTTCCAGAATAAGCAGATGGGCCTTTACAATTATATGCAGCCATCTTCCCTCATGTAAACACATGCATGGATCCACACACAAGGCCGCATAGCCAGACGCATGCAGACGGTAATATCAACAGACCTAAGCATGAATGTCTCAAAAAAAACCTCAGTTTAAATACACCAGTCTTGTATTGACCTGCAATAACAGATAGACTCAGTGGAAATGAGACTCAAAGGTCATATTTTTAACTTGTAGTCGAACAGTAGCTGTAAAAATCCCGGGATTATAAATCCCACAGCAACTTCTATCAGGGCTGCGACCTCTGGACACTTAACCTTTAACTATTTCACTGGAGTGTCTCAGTGTCCAATAGTGCAAGACAGTGTGGCATGGCTGTAGATCGTGCAGATCCCAGGTGTGATTGTGTTAACGTGTGAACGTGGCCCTGCCTTCCTTCCTCTCAGCTGCTCACCATTGACATTCATGCAAACGTGAATGTGTTCTTTCTTAGTCATTGAGCCATGCCTAATGAGGCTTATGACTTTATGGCAGACACAAATGTGTGACATTTTTGGGCTTTATTCCAGTTTAGAGTGTAAACAATTTAATTCCTAATTTCTTCTAATTCCATTCAAGGTAAATTTGATGTTAGTTTTACAATTAATTATTGATCCAATAGTTTATTTTGCTATGTCTGCTGCTGTTGTCTGGTGGCTGAGCATCCTGTTGTCTGTGCTAAAGATACCAGTCTGTCCCATGTGCATTTTGTTCCCTCGCCCAGGATATGGCAGCAGGAGAGTAAATACACACACACACACACACACACAAATGCAGCGTTTACCACCTACAATCACAAATATCTTGCCACCTGAGTACAGTGCTACAATCCCCTAGTCACCCCCCCCCCAAACACACACACGCACACACATACACACTGCAAGAGGGAATAGCCCACGGAGATGCTCTTTGTCAACAAGCAGTTATTTAGGGCCACTGTATTCCTGGAAGGACTGGCCATCTTATTTGTGCAAAGAGTCGGTGTGAAACAAAACAAGTTAAGGCAATTACCATCACTTCTCTCCTATTTGGGGTGTCCGGCTTATAAACTGGTGCTAATTGTGTAAAGTGGAAGAGAGGATATAGCAAACATAAATCAATAACTGGCTTGGCATGATGATGAGCAGATGCACTAACAGATGCTTTCTCTATGTCTCTGTTTACTCTGTTACATTTTTACTTTTGCATATGCAGATTGATTGTTGTTTAATTTTAGGGCTACAGAATACGTTTTGGCAAAAACAGTCACTCACTTTCTAGCTGCAGAATTGTACACATTTGGAAGGATGAAAAAGTTTAAGCGGATGACAAAACATGAAAGCTCTTTATTTATTCATGCAGCCATTAATGGTTTCTATCAGATTATCTTGGTATGCCGCCCTGTGAAAATACAGTCAAAAATCTATTTGTGTCTGAGTAAAAATGTAATATATTTGAATTTGTTTTCATTGGAAAAACAACAACAACAATTCTCTCACTGGTTTTTTCCTTAGTGTTATATTAATCAGATTAAATCTCATGTACAACTAAAAAACTTATTTTAAATACATAAAAGTGTATAATATGACATCAAAATATGAAAAAACACATAGTTAAGCAACAATAATGGAATATTGCTTATGTGTTATTGCAATAGTATCATATAAATCATTATTAAAATATTCTGTCTATATAGTATGGTTAATTGCAATTAACCTACTGTATGTATTTTTGGTGAGCCACTTTCCAGCAAAAGGTCAAGATATTACTCTTTATTCTTTAGACTAATCATTCTCATTGAGGAATCACTTGGTGACAGTGAGAGAAAGAAAAACTGCCTTTCCACAGGCATAAACTTTGAGCAGATCCAGATTCAAGATGATGGTGCTTCAGCTGATGGTGCTTCAGTGTGTTAGAATCAGATAAAGGAAATGATAAATATTCCAAAATACATTGGAAACTTATCTTTACACAGAAACAGTCAGGCCCACAAACAGCTTCTAAGAATTACTGTATATTCAATGCATCTGATTGCTCTGATACGTTGATTGGAATTTATCAGCACACCAGGGACATAAAACTGCAATAAGATCCAGACGTCTACACTGCTGGATTTGAATACCAAATGATTAGGTTATTGATTTAGGTTGTTTGCGTCTACCGCCACAAGATGATATTGTGGCAGTGCAATCACCGTGGCTGACATTTTGCACTGTGTTTACCTTCACTGTCGCCATTGATTGCTTCAGAATCACCTCCCATGTATCCTGATAAGAGCTCATTGTGTCACCATTTTATGCTGTTTCAGGATTGATGCAGCTTATCAAAAATGCAACAACTGTGGTCTGTGCTGGGCAAGAAAAGAACCACAATGCCCTGCAATCACTGACCAACCATAGTGTGAGTGTGGGGGGAGAGAAAAACCACAACACAACATAACATAACAATGGGTGTGGTTGGTAAATAGGCACATTTATTTGCTTGGGGAGAAGCATAAATAGCTGAGATGAATGCTACAAAAATATGCAAGTTGATGCAGTTCAATTGAAAATGAACAAATCTAACCATAACAGAGCTATCAAAATAAGAGCCAGTGAATAAAATAAAATAAAAATGAAAATGATAAAATTTCCCTATCTATACTAACTTATGAAAAATAAACAACATTAATAAATAGAACAGCCTCCGCTTTCCTAGTGTCTCTAATGAAAAACAGGTGGTGTGTGTGAGTAGCGTCAGCTACCAAAAGTAATCCTTACCCAAGTCAAAAAACTATTAAAAAGGCTAATAAGGAGAAGTATAGTGGCAAGCTACAAATATCATGTGACCTGACTGGTGATGTGGCCAAGCATCTAGTTCTAGTAGCTTCACGTCCCAATTGATTTACTTGAAGGAGTGGACTATTTTTTTTGGTCCAATTTTTTATCCTCCACTGCTAAAGGGGGAGTGATAAACCAAGTCCTGAGCAGTGGACCACACATCGTAATGACATGACAAGGGCAACACTGGTTCCGTGACAATGCAGGTCATCTAGTGTTGCAGAAAATAACCATATTACCGTGCAATAATGAAAGAGCTTGCATTTTAAAAAGTGAATATCTTAAAAAAATGATTATATATGTAGGTTGGTTGGTGTTGTTAGAGGAGATCTTTAACATATGTTCTATAATGCCTGCAATGAGCCTTCTCCTGTCAGGTTTCAAATAGAATTCAATGACTTTCCAAACTGCTTTACCCTGAAAATTCAATCTTTGTCTCGGCCGAGCATCGGACAGTGATAATTTTGACTTATTCATATCACAAGCACATTTCTTGAATTGAGTAACCTTCACTGTACCACTTTAAACCCGGAAACTGTTCTACAATTTCATTTGTATTTTGTTTCCGCGGAAAGTCAAAATGTAATATCTAACAAATTGTGTCTGCTGACAAATGCTTCCATATCACCACCGATGCCTGTCACGGCACATTTTGCACATCTCACCGCTCTCAGCAGCACGACTGGCAAGGAGCCTGCCTCAAAGTTGCTATATTTTATGAAGAAAATATTTTATGTGTCCACCTGCAACATTTTTATGCATGAGTAAACATGACAGCTGGCAAATGAATGTATTCCCTCCTCGGTAGATCTCTTTGTATTTCCAAAGCCTTTTTCTCTGCAGTTAGGCAATCCAATGTTAAGTGCCTCCTTTTATATTTATATACCACTGTTGGAGTTTATGCATTATTAAATTATGAACAGGGCCCAGTAAGCACCCCAGAAAGGCCATTGTGAATAAATATTTCAAACCTCTGATATACACAGTTCCTATCAGCTCTGTAACGTAAGAGGCAAAGGTTCGGTCATAACGTCTTATGCAGAAGTCACTTTTTTCTTAACTGAATCAATGGACTTGCTGATTCGGAAGGAATTTTTGAATATTTGCATTCATTTCAGATTTTGTTTCCAATCTATTTTAAATTTGTAAAAAAAAAAAGATATATATAAAAAAAGATAATATTGCCTGAGACAGAATTCGTATTATTATTCAGTCCATGAAATTCTGAGAGATCTTTTTATGCAAGGTTATTTTGGAATGGAGGACGTGAAGACGCTAACATTTTTAATATTCTTTACATAGCAACGGAGAGAGTTGGATTGACAGGCAGGATGATAAAGAGGACATAGGAGCCATCATGAAATAAAGAACAGTTTTAAATAAACAACAACTAAATGTGCGTAATTCGCTGATGAGGAGGTTATTCTGTTTACTGTACAGGACAATGCCCGCTCTCTCTCTATCTTTCCCTCTCTCATTCCTTGCCTTTCTCTCAAACACAGTCACGCACTCAAAAACTTTGCCTCGCTCAGTCTCTGCCTTTGAGGCATGGCTTTGATGGATCCATTGTGACAGGACTAGGTTCAGAGCACAGTGACAGAAAGGCAGAGAGGGAGATGGTGATGTGGGCGAGAGAGGATGGCATGAAGGAGAAGACAGATGAATCAAAGAGAGGCAGCAAGAGCGGTGGTAGAGGAATTAACATCACAGCATCTCCAGTTGACAGAATTGCTTGTATCAGCCAGTTTTGTGAGCTATTACATTCTGCTTTATGGGTTACATGTGTGTGTGTGTTCACGCAGTATGTGCGATTGTTTGTTTGTGTTTGTGTATTTCATTTGTTGTGTTTGTCATGTATTTATTTGTGTTTTTTTCATTAGCCGAAGCGTCTTGCATGAATGAACCTAGAAATGACTAAATATTTACAGACACATACTGTATATGCCTTATGAGTAATTTTCTACAATGAAATGTTCTAGATTTTTGCCATACGGTTATCATTTTCTAATTCATTATTGATTTTGATTTTTTTATGTATGTATGTACCACAGCTCAATCCCTGTGGTATATACAGATAAGATATCATTCCTCAATCTACAGAATTGTTGTACCAAAAGGTCAGCAGCCAAAGTGACACTTTAAAAGCATTTATAGGTGAAAAGTCAGTTCAGTAAACGTTGTTGATAAGCTTAATTCACAATCTCCACGCATCATAGCCTGAATCCTGAATCTCTGAAGCGTGACAAGGGTATCTGGGGATCTTGGCTAGAAACGAATTAATTTCAGCTTTCCAGTAAAAGTATGGGGCCATTTCTTTTTCGGAACTATAGAGTTGGGATGAAAACAGGGATGATGACATTGATATATCGAACTCTCAGGTGAATCTGAAAGCACGGCAAGAGCCTACATGTACAAACATTGACTGAAAAGTAAATAGATGTAAACAGCTGATCCCACATAATCATTTTCCCCATGAAGGCCAGCCTGAGAAGGAAATAATAAGGAGCGTTAACTGAGCTATTGTACTTGCATTCCTCATATTTTCTTGCTTATTTTGTATATTATATTATATTATATTATATTAAGCTTCTTTCATACATACTTGAGCTCATACTCTGTGTCAAATCAAATCAACTGGACTTGAAGACATTTCACTTCTCATCCAAAAGGCTTCTTCACTTCAGAACAGCAGTTCCAGATATTTAACTTTCTGATGACTCTAATATCTTGGGTGGAGGCCTGCAGCCCATAGGTAAAACTGATAGGAATGGGTTTGAACAACTCTCGTAATGACTTAATGACCTTGACAACTCCTACTATAAATATTAGGAGTTGTATTTTTTTAAAGAGAAATTGTCACATATGTGAATATTTGAGAAAATAAAATCATTGACGTTGTTTTGACGTTTTAAAGAAAGTTCTCCTGTATTTAGTTTTGATTTCGTGTCCAAACGTCTCGATAAAGTTGTTCGAACGTAGATAGTAAGTTTTTCAAACGACTTGTGAGAAGTTAGGCTAAATGCTAAAAACATTTCCTTTCCCCAAAATGACACGGGGTGTTAGTTTACGCATGCGCACAACAGGCACTTTGCAGCCGTCAGCTCCTTGGTGCCAGCACTTTGCTTTTGTGCACTCTCTCTCTCCCACTACTTCCCTACTTCTCCCCATCTCATCCATCTGTAAAGTGCTTCTTAATTCCATCTTTTTTGTCTCTATCATCCTCAGATGTTTTATTTTCTGACCTGGTCTATGCATTTCCATCTTCTCGCCCTTGCCCCCATATACATCATATACTTACTATCCTCCCCTCTTCCCAACTCTCCCATCTCCTTCCTCTTTTCTCCCTTCTTAGCCCATGTTGTCTTATTAGATGGGCAGGATGCATATAGTGGATTAGACTGGAGGATAAAGTTCAGGGTGGCTCAGACCGGTATGTGTTGTCTTACAACCAGGCAGTGAGGAGTCAAAACAAGCCGTTCCTTACATATGAGGTCTTTGTGGTGGATTTGCAGGGCAGTTTTGCTCCATTGGATTTCTGGGCGTGTTCTCAGAGCAGCCAGAGGCAGCCATGCAGAAACATTAGTAGTCCAGTCAAAGCCAGAGTTGCCTGAGATACAGTTTTCTGATGGGCATAAAATGTCTCACATGAAGGGAAAGGATGAGGCGTGTAGCCCACATCTTTTCTATTCTATGCAAATATTTATTAATCAAGGTATTTCTTGCACAAATTACAAAACAGAAAAGATTCAGCCTTACTCTGCTCTGCTCTTTTATAATCCAGTACCGCTCCTATCATGGCACGTCAAAATAAAATAATAATAGAAAAAATGCTTTTATTGAATTATTTGAAGATGGATGAATGGATGGATAGATAGATAGATAGATAGATAGATAGATAGATGGATACATAGATAGATAGATAGATAGATAGATAGATAGATAGATGGATACATAGATAGATAGATAGATAGATAGATAGATGGATACATAGATAGATAGATAGATAGGGAGGATGGATGGATGGATGGTAGGACGCTGACCCATTTCAAATTTTTGGCGGATGGTGAGTTAAATCGGTAATGACCGAATCAAGGAGCACTAATGTAGGGGTGACCTATACCTTTAAGGCTCACTGTGAAGTCACACAAAGGATTTACAACTAGCACTGTATGAAACAAACTGCCAACAAGGCCACTGTCTTCAGGGCACAATGACATTTGTGCACATTCCTTTGGAGAACTCGTCCTTCACCTCCTATCTAACCCATGGGGGCAGCTGCGCCGCAACTGGCTGTAATTGCAGATTGTGTCGATTCACAATGAGAGATACAAGTGGACATGCCTTTGTCTTGTTGCGTTACGATTTATCTAGCACAGATGTGACTTTTACTTGTTATTAATTGTGATTTTAATGTGGTCCGAGTATGCAACCCCCCCCCCCCCCCATGCAACAGTATGATTTGTGTTGCGGTCGACATGTCAAGACATCCATATTGTTTGGATTTGACAGTATGTTTTCCCTGAGCCTCTGGTCACACCGAGGGACCAGTCACCACTAATCACAGCAAAAGTTATAAGAGTGGGCTCTCTACTTAAAAAAAAATACTTTGTTTGCATCATATGCGCTTGGTATGTTTGTGTTTACATTAGTTTTTTTGCCCATGCATGTGAATACTTATGTTTAAGTTAAATTGTGTTTCTGAAGTCTTTCATCAAGGGCAACGGGGCAGACTCTCTTCAGGTCCTATCCTGATTATCATCTCTTCAGCGCCGCACTGCCAAATTAGCTATCTGAGTGTGTGTGTGTGTGTGCTTATTCTAATGAAGATTCACCCGCACCGATGATAATTTGCTGTCATCCACACAGAACTTGAGAAGTAGTCCATGGTGGTTAAACCTACCCTAGCAAGACAACTGGAGGTAATTTAGCGTCGCTTGGCAGACACATACCGTTTTACTGGACATGGTGCATAGCTCCCAGAGCTTTGTTCAGTCAGACTTTTCTTCAACAGAGGAAAGAATGAACTAGTAAAAAAGAAGAAAGAGGGATAAGGAAAAAACTGGTGGGGAAAAAAAACCCACAATTAAAGAAAAATGTAAATGTCCATCATAATGAATGAGCTGCCGACATTCCTCTTGAGTTATAAAAGTCTATTGTATAATCACTGAGACTATAGATACAATTTTTTTTTTTTTTTTGGATTCAAATTGATCCTGTGAAGGTAGACGCTCCAGTGGCCAAATCCTTTGAAATTCCTTTTGGAGCAGCACCTCATCACTTTGGAAAAACTCCTCATAAAAGCACTGTCTGTAAAACAGTTTACACATCATTATGTCTATGCACAAGGCAGGAGGAGACGATGAACACACCATGAACACACTTGAGACTCTATGCCTGGAGGCTGAGGGGCTGGGCATCTGGTCGGCTGGTGATGAACATGTGTGTGTCCATAAATGTGTGTGAGGGCATGTGCACATGTGTGTGTGTGCATGTGAAGTGAGTTGACAAGACAGCCCAATCAGGTCAACACTCATTACTGAACAAGAGAACCCCAAATGAGGAGTGCTGTGACAGGTAGGATTCTGGTTAGGGGACTATATAGGGTTCTAGCTATAGGCCTAAAGAGAACCACGCACACACACACACACACACAGAGTATATACCGGTATACTGTTTCGGTTTCAGTTCACAGAATCAGCCCATTATTAGTTCATGGCTGCATGCAATGCAATCTGTTTGTGTAGTTGCCCCAGAAACAGTCCTTTTAATGGCCAGCCTGTAGGCAACAAAGATTCAGGGCTTGAAACGACACTGTAGGGGTCTAATGATACATTCAGCACCAATACGATACAGTTTATTTGTAAACACGGAGATCAATAACATATATTTGTTACACATATACTTAGAAAAAGTCTTAGAGGAAACTGTTTTTGAATAACTAATGCTACAATGTACATTGTATTGAATGTAAAAGTACAATTGATCTATTATAGAATTTATTAAATGTTTGTATTAATTTAAATAGCTACAATATACATTAAATATAATGTAAAGAGTTTTAATAGATTTATTTCTTTAGTGATTTTACAGTAAAGCCCACTCATAATCTGGAAAATAACCATTGGATAATTGAACCATGTAATTATCAAACCATTAGATATAAACTAAGTGATTTATTTATGTGAGACCACCAGAAGCAAGGATTTATTTAAATTTAATCTAAGTTAAATCACTGATGTAGTGAATATTTTATACCACAATTGTTGGTAACAAAATACTCCATCAAGAAGGAACAGAAAAATATAATCTGTGCTCATGATTAAGCTACTGAACAAATATGATTAGGCCAGCGACAGAGATCAAATGAAATAGCACATCCATCCAGTTTGTTGTTTTAATCTAATCTCCCTTTTTAGTTGATATTTTGCTCAGATTAATGCAAATGCTGCCAAGGGAAGGTCTCCAGTGAGGTATAACTTGTGTAGCATAGTATAAATAAAATGTAAGTGATTATTTTACTGTTTTACCAATGAGTGGGTTCAGTGGGACATTATGTTTGACAGACATTATGTACATTGATCAACAAATGAATTTGAGGCGTAAAACACATGATGTGTTCAGATGATTAGCGCCATTTCAACCCATTTATTCATGGTGGGACTGATAGGAAGCAAAGCTTTTGGCCAGTCGCCATTGCCTTGATTTGTTATTTGAATATATTTCATTGTCATTTTTCTGTCATTGTCTGAGCAAGTTAAAGTATTCAGTCCTGTTGAATTACGAACGTAAAACAAGCCTTTTGAGTTCAATTAGCACTGAACTGCTTGTAGATTGTATACAAATATCATCCGCAAGGGCACCATGAGCTTGGTGCAAATTAGAGGGACAATTAAGTAATGGGTGAGATGGTGGTGGAGCATAAGGGGTGATGAAATAGCTTTTGAATTATGGAACAGTGGAAATGCTGTGGCTGGTGGCGTCTGGCCATATGTCAATGTATGCCTCCTGTGTCTGGCTGGGGACAGCTGGTCAGATTGCTCATGTTCAACTTAATTAGGGATCAATCGATCAAAATGGGGTAGCTTGTTGAGTTGTTTAAGAAAGGGTAAGTAACGAGAAAGGAAGTCTGTCGTCAATCTGCCTGCTGCCATTCTGTGTTTTGTTTTTTTGATAGTCAGAAAAGAACTCAGTCTATTTGTGATCTTTTGCACTGCTTGATATTTAGAAAGGTAAATATGCACATGAGTGCGGTACTGGAAGTGGCTTTTGGCGAGGCGTTAATTGCAAGCACTTTTCTCAACTCTTTTTCTTGCTCCTAATTCTGTGTCGCTTATTAGGTAGTTAAAATGTCTGTTCATTTCTATTCAAGCAAGGCACGCTTTTATATTTGCAGACATGTCAAATAAACATTTTATACATTTGTTGAATGAATTACAGGAAAAAATTAAACAAAACAAACCCCTGAACTTACAGTTCACCACTCAAAGGCAGAATTTTGTCCTTGCTGTTTGAACTAAAATTCACAACCGTTTTCCTTTAAATCACTCACCCATTTTTTGTCCTCCTAAAAAAGAACCAAGAAAAAAGAAATTCAGCTGACAACATTGCTCTTATCACACTCTGTTTTTACAATGTAGTTCTGTTTGCAGAAATCCGTAGCATTCATATGCCTCTCGGTGTTTCTGTCTCGGTGTCCTGTCTGCAGCGTGAAGCCTTTTGTCTTTGTAGTTGTTCAGTAGATGTACAGTATTATACAGACGTGGCTCATCTCTGCTGGTCATAGAAAGCTCCGAATCATTGTGACAGTCTCTATTTAAAAATATAAACATTTGGTATTCTTTTGTCGCCAGTTATAGCAATGCAAAAATATCTGAGGGAGAGACTTAATTCGCCTTCACAGCATGGCTTGATGTAGATAGCTTGCTATTGTCTTCGTCTCTGCTGGGCCAAAATCATATGGTCACACTGATCAATAGTCTCTGTTACACATGATGTATTTCCCGTGGCTCTGGCTGTCTCCTTTGCTCCATCTGTCCCTGGCTGTCACACATTTCTGCAGCCTTTCTCAGACGGACAAACACATGGAAAGCCTTTTTTGCCTGTTTATTTAGTGCTGCCTATGGGCTCCCTTGAGAACAAGGAACATTGTGGCACAAACATGGCTGTTGTTATCTCTCCTCCAGAAAATGATGTTTATTTGGCATCAACTAGAATGATTGTGTAATGACTGAGTGATGCAACGGTCCAGCTGGATACCGTTACAGAGGGAATAGGAAACTATTTCAGAATTGTTCTCAATAAAGACGTCAGTGCAGAAAGAAAGTGATCAACTGAGCTGTTGGCTGATGGATGAGTGAGAGATTAATTCATTCATTAGTGCTGGCCATCTTAAATTGCCTTATAGAGTTTTTAAATAAATACTTCTTATACCAGTCTTTCACTGCTAACTAGAGACTGCTGTCTTATTAATTGTTTATCGCTGATAGACCATGAAATGAACAATTAGACTGGAACATCACAACATTTCACACTTGACACTGATGTGGAATATCAAATGAAGTGAATCCTGATACAGACAGGAGCATCATTATGCAAAAGTTAAATCGCATGCGATTGTTTTTCAGTTGTTGTTTTCAGCAACACCAACATTTAGCATCTCATCTTGCATTTCCTTCACAGGCATGCTGCTTCCAGGTGATTCAGCATATGGCCTGTTGTCTTGTGAGATGCCATTGCTCTTCCTGTTACCGAATCATCGTATTTTCTTTTTTACTCCAGCTCCAGTGGGGCTGTAAATACTCAGCATAATGTGAGATCATTTCAGACTGTTAAAATAGCAAAAACAGCATCTTGATGATGGATTGCCGCAACAAAAATGCCCGTGGAATAGAAGATAAACATCTACTTTGAGTTATAGAATCTATAATACTCACTATCTAGCGGTCAACCATGCATTATGCATGAGGGATCAAATTGATGATTTTCAGCTTTATGTAGTCTAGTTATGGCATTCTTTATGCTTGTAAATAGTCTCTTTATGGGAGTGAAGAGTCCACAAAAAATAACATATTATACTGAGCATATATACGAGTACTCACACCATTTTGATAACAAGCACCTGTGATCAGCTTTTTTAAGCATCCATTGCTCTCTGTATTTCTCTCTGCATCATTTAAGATAACTATTGATTGACATCTACAGGAAGCTGCATTGACCTTTGTTAAGTGCTGTTTGCATTAAGCATCAATCTTACAAGTAAACAGAGTTAACAGGATGTCAGAAAAATATTTTAACTTGACTGCGTATATATATTTATATTATAATTGCAGTTACTGTTTAAAACAGCTTATTGGTCACACGGACTTGTTTTTAAAATGTTCAGCGTCAGATAAAACTAATAGTTTGAGCATTGAGTAATGATGCACACGTTGTGTGTACCCGAGATAAAACATGCACAGATATAAAGCATTTGTTAAGACAGAGAATCCAAGTGAACAAATCCTCTCTGTGTGTCCATTTGCAGATCTGCATGGTGTCAGGGACACTGAGCTGTGACAACAACAGCTCACCAGAAGACTGTTTGAGCTCAGCAGGAAGTACCTCCAGATCTGCTTCCAGGTCTACCTCAGGCGCCATGTGGACCAGATGTCTGCTCTTCATCTCGACCTTGTTTGCACCTATTGCTATAGGTAAGATACAAAAAAAAACCTGCCAGGATCCATCCTGCATCTTTGAAACTGTTGTTTATGGCGCTGTTTACTGGACTTGGAATAAACTCTTTCGTTTTAATGTCTGCTAATATAACATAACATATGCCAGGGTGAATAGAATGCTTGGAACCTGTGAAATACGCAAAATGCAATATTTCTCATCAAGTATTACTCGCATTCCGACTCTAAAATTTCAACGAAACTCAGCTGTCAGACATTGTTTGAATTGAACTTAGAAACTGACAAATTGCTGGTAAACACATACTGGCAACACAGAAATCCTTGGAACGGTATGAATCACTCCTCACTCACCGTCAAGCTTCTTTAATTACTGATAGATTCCTGCAGAGTCGGAGAAGCAACAAAAGTGTAGATGATAAAATGAGAGTCAGCCTTCAAAGTCAGCCAAGGCAACTCAGTTTGCTCCATTATGACATTGCATTCAAAAGCAACGTCATGATGATAATACTGTAGCTCTCTGGCCATGAAAACATCCTCAATTAATTTTGAATCACATTATTTTTATTAGTAGTCTGACTGTACCTTTGTAACAATCCACTGCAAAATTGCAACTCCAAAAAGAATTGTTAAAAAGAATTGCTAATCCCATGATCCACTCCAAATGTATTTTACTCCTTGATGCACATCAGCCTTCCTCAGGGTGTTCAGGTTTCAAAAAAAATCCAACCAGTAGCGACTTTGAAAAATGTAATGATGGATTAATTCCATTGATCTGAATCCTTTTCTTAGTCCTGATTATACACGTTGGCTTTCCATTAAAATGTCATGCTTTACGGGGACATTTGAATAGAACAGAGCATTAAATGTTAAGAACCGTTGTAAGTGTCATCACAGGTTTTACTACTTCTACAAGTCAATCTGTCTTCATAGATAAATTACTAGAAATAAAATAAATAGTTATTCTTATTTATTTTCTTTGCAAGAAATTAAATAGCATGTAACAAGTTGCATTTTTAAAAACGGTGTTTCTGGTAATCTCATCACTCAGGATGAACCTGAACAGCCATATGTCCATTTAAAAACAACATTTTAAATGCTGCGACTTACCATAAAGTTATTTTCACATTTACTCGCTGTTGCCTCGTAGCATGAAGGTCACAGGTTAAAATCCAATTTGGGGTGTTTCTGCGAGGCGATTACATGCATGTTCTCCCCGCGTCTGTGTGAGTTCTCTCCGGGTTCTCCGGTTTCCTTCCCACCGGAAATGAATGATTGTCTGTCTGTGTGTGCCCCTGTGATGAACTGGCAGCTTGTCCAGGGTGTACCCCGCCTCTCGCCCGTAGACTGCTGGGATCCAATAGATCCCGCGACCCGGATTTCAGATTAAGCGCTTAAGAAAATTAATGACTGGACCTTCATATTGTAAAAATTAACTAACACTGCAGCTGCAGAACCGTGTAAACACTTAAACCATTTACTTTTGTTTATTTATACAGATCCTGTCTTATTGCAGTGCACACTTGTACCTTTCTTTACTCTTCAGTATTCGCTATCACACACACTGGTAAGGCCTTGCTCTAAGACGTAACCCATTTGGGAAACACAATTTACGAAACAAAAAATAACATTTAGTTTAAGGTCAAATAAAAAAGTTAAAATTATTTTCAACAAAACAAACTGGCTTGAAAAATCAGATAAGATATGCTAAACAATGTACAGAGAATATTCAGAGGACTCTCTACAAGTCTACATGTTGCCAGGGAACAGGGAGCAGCCAGACAACGTGGCATGGATTGTGCAGGTAGTATATGCAACCTGGAGACAGTGTCCAGCTGCATCAGAGCAGCACTGAAAGACAACACAGTGCCCCCCCCCCCCCCCCCCCCCACACACACACACACTGCGGATGCAGCCACAGTAGGGCGTCTGCATGCTTCCTGTGCTCCCCTGTGACTGTAGGCTTTGAAGACTCCTACAGGGAGCTCTGGCCTACTTGGACTTAATCCTATTAACGGCTGCTGTCAGTCACAATGTTGTAAGGAAAAACGTTCATGTATGTAGCGAAACATATGTCATGCACACGCACACACACATACTTGTCCACGTGCCTGTTGTGCCGTGCACAGTATGTGCACAGATGATATTTTTAAAATGCTAAAATACTGCACGTGGACACAGATCCTCAAGAGAAACATACAAGAATAAACGCAGTCAAGCGCCCCCCCCCCCCCCCCCCACAGTGCACTCACAAGCAGCCACTTAAACACAACGACACTGAGGGCTTTGCTGTAACACTGAGAGACGAGTTTCACTCAAAGGTACATATGCAAATCATGCTGTTTATACTTAACAGCAAGGATTAACGGAAACAAAGACACTTTAACTCGAGGACAACAAATAGCAAGGACTCCATCTTTTCTTTTCTACTGTCATTTTTATTCAGTGTCATATGAAAATGAAGATCAGAGAGAGAAGCAAGGGTGCCTATTATCTTTTAGCAAAGGTTACAGTCAAGTAAATATATTATCGAGTTTATAATAAAGTGTTAGAGCTAGCAGGGTAGATTTACTGATCATGCTGGCCTGGATCTTTGCTCATCATACATTCATGAAAAAGGAAAGACACTACGGAGGATTTCAGAGAAACTGTGAGAAATGTGTTGACATTTTACAACATTAACAGTAAAGCTCTTAGTATTTTATGCTGACAGATACGATAAAAACACAAACGCCGACGCTCTTAACCATTATTCCACATATCCATTTCTCAATGCTTTTCTTCTTCCAATCTGCACTACTTTTCTTACAAACAAATTCATTCAAAAAAGCTAATTGGGCACTCTGGTTTTTAGAAAATGTTACTTCATTAAACTAACAAATGCCTACATTTTTCATGCTTTTAGCTGTGGAGTAACACACGAAAAATAAAGAAGTGTTTTACACAGGGCAATTATGTATTTTAATTTAATTCAAATTGTCGTAAAACCATCCGCTTACATCACCGTCGACATTCAATTCAAGAGGCAACATTTCATTATTGTCCAGTAGTCCAGTGGTGATATAAAGGTAAAAAAAAAAGAAAGATAATTTTTTGTTCCAACAACACAGAAGACCCATATTTCAGACATTGACACGTCAAATGCTTCAGCAGTTTGAATGAGAGATTTTATATTTCTGTCTTCTTCCCTATTTCCCTATTTTTTTCCCCCTCTGTCTTTCCATCCATTCAGCTCCTCCGCCACTCTCTTGTTCTTGGCCCACATATAAGAATCAATATCCTTTTGTTTCGGTCCCCTGAGGCAATGACGGTGTCTGAAAAAGAATGTCGGTACAGTCCATGGAAGCCAAGTTTCAGTCACCACTTACACAACTAATGACAGACGCATCCACGTGCACGTGCAAGCTGACTCATTAATACATGTACGCAAAGACAGTTGCATGTTTGCAAACTATTGGGACATTCTATGTATTCAGGTTTCTGCATAATATTCTTTTGTGAGACTGTTTATACTTCAAAAACACATGCAGAGTGATTCATGTAAGCAGGTCAGACGAGAGCAGTTTTTACAGGTGTGGCAGCTAATAAAAATACAGCTACTCACGACAGCAAAGTGGCTTGTAATTGGAATACAGACAGACCTCTCATTTTAATTGTGAAAGAAAACATGTGCGTGTGTGTGTGTGTGTGCGTGTCATAATGTTCTGTTTATGCTCAGTGGGGATACTGTAATGCAGTGCTGTGAGACATAAGATTCAAAGTCACTCTAATCAGCTGCCTTTCAACTTTATATGAATCCTTTCAGGCCTCAGTTAACCCTTTTGTTCCAATATTACATCTTCGTAAAAAAAAAAAAACGAGGAACATTTACACACATAATTCCTTAAAATGTCCCCTCGCCACAAAATAGTCCCATCTCATATTCAGAGAAAGTTCTTCCAATCCCGTCAATATTGAGACACATATCCTATCTTATAGGCTGAAAGTCTAATCATACCCTGTGGTGA